>NC_049198.1:39152634-39375134 GCF_009769625.2 Cygnus olor
ATCATCTTTCTAAATGAAAGCAAAGTTTTATCAGAGAAGAAGGAAGAATACAGGTTTCATCTCCATATTTCTTCTCTAAAAGCAGTAAGAATTAAGTGTAATTATGCAGCTTCCCCATTTCAGGTTTCTGTCTGAGATATAATCATCTGGAATTCCCCTTCAACCAGGTTTTCTTGAAAGATTAATGCCCTGAAAAAACATAAGAATGTTCATGATTTACTTTTCCATTTTTTTATTCTTTTAAGGCATTTATTTACATGTCTCATCTTCCAAGATGTATTTTTTTTCTTCCTTTCCTGCATTATTTTAAGATTTTTATTTTTCCCTGCTTCTTTTCACCTACCTCAATTCCTTCATTCTGTCTTGTTAAGACTCTCCTACCAGGGCCCTTCCCTACAGGTCTCTTTCTCTTACAGTTGCTCTCTCAGTAAGTATGAGAATATCCCTTTCTGTTTGCTCTTCAGTATCCCTCTCTTTTCTCTGTTAAGTAGTTTCATAGTGTTACTTTGATCTCACGTCCCCGTCCTTGTGCTTTTAACTGAAAAACCCTAACAGCAGTGGCAGATCCATCTGCTGGAAGTGAGTAGCCCGGTTCCACCGGCTCTTGAAATGAACCACTCTGGTCCTCAGCTGTGGCAGGTCCAACATGGAGCTATAGAGCCACCAGTCAAGGTGCATGTTGGTTGCACACTTGCCTTGCAGTGAACTCAGAATGTAGCTGTGCCAGAGAAAGTGGAGACCAACAGGTTTAAGAGTCAGAAAGTTTTGAGGCTCTTTGGTTTGAGCTTTGGTCAGAGACAGAAGTTACTTCCACAGCCATGGAAGTAACATGCCTCTGTCATAACATGCCTTATTTAAAAAAAAAAAAAAAAAAAAGCCTATAAATAAGCCTGTAACTAAGAGTTCTAAAGGGATCTTTTCAGAGACCTTACAGGACTGACTTTTATTTTTCAAACATTTGAGTATATCTGTGCTGTACCTGTTTGACGCCCAAGGCTCCTCCTTTACTTCACTCTCTGGAGGATCTCACTAATATTGCTTAGCACAGCTGTTCTAATCTTCAGCCCATACTGAGAACCTCCTAGGACTGCTGTCCCAATTTTTCCAGGAACATTTTGAATGGGTAGATACTGTTTGCAGGCACTAATTAAAGCTGTGCATATGCTAATGAGGTATTCAACAATGCAGAAAAATAGGGCTGAGTGCCTGTGTTATCTGCCTTTTTTTTTTTTTTTTTTTTAATATGGCATTTGTTGGACACCACCACCAGGCTGAATTCTAGTCCAGCCAGTATCACAGCTTTCCTTTCTCACTGGTTACCAGTATGGTGTCCCTTATGTTGCAATAAAAGGCTGGTCTGCCACTCGTTACTCCTTATGTTATATCCAGGTTCCTTCCTTTTCACCAAGATAATGGGTACCAGCAAATAAGGTAATCCATTTCGGACCTTTTGTTTTGATACAGGTGCCAATAGGTGCCTGTAAACAATACATTATCTCACAACCCTTGTTCATGCCAGGCTGCTGATGCCAGTGGACTTATATTATTGTTCAGGCAACTGGTGTGACCAGATGGCAGTTTGTGTTTTCAGGCCTATTTATAACATTTATATAGTTCTTAAAAGGAACACTGGGAAAAATCAAAGACACAAGAATACCATTTCCCTTCTTTCAAAATGAAATGATATGTGTAAAACTGAGAACATCTTTTCAGAAATAGTTTCTGAAAATTCTCTTTCTAAGGTTTAAAAACTTTTTTTTTGCAGCATAGACTAATGGAAACATGGACAAATATATTTCTTTAATTCTTGTCCCTTCTCTCTCTTTCTCTCTCTCTTTTCCTCTCGTGACATTCAGATGATCGACATGATGTATTTTGTCATCATCATGTTGGTGGTTCTGATGAGCTTCGGTGTCGCAAGACAGGCTATTCTCTTCCCCAATGAGGAGCCTTCGTGGAAGCTGGCAAAAAACATTTTTTACATGCCTTATTGGATGATCTATGGGGAAGTGTTTGCAGACCAGATAGACCGTAAGCAAGTTTATGATTCTCATACTCCAAAGTCAGGTATCCAACTTTGATCAGATGATGTCCTACCAGATCATGTATGTGTGCTCAATAAATGGCTCAGGATAGAGGACTCCTTCATCACAGAGAATGGTCACAAAATATTTTTACAGCTATAATATTGTGGTGTCAGTTCTAGAATGTGCTTCTGGCATCATTTTGCAATTATTTAACTAGATATCTGTAATGCTAAATTATCTTGCATATAAAGAATGTTTTAATGTTTCCTTTTTACCAGTTGGGTGATGGGGATACCCTTCCAGGTATCCATGATGAGTTCTTTGGTTTATCTGAGACATAAAATGTCACTTCTTTTTTTTTTTTTTTTCATCTATTTGTTTGATTTTAGACCTAAATGCTTTTACCTAATTTCATACTAAGCATCAAATATAATAGTACTTGGTTAGACCTTTAACTCCTGGACTTCATGAGGATCTAATCCACTGTGTTTTCTTTTCTCTGTTACCTACTCACTGTCACCACCTTTATGCTAAACAATGTGATGCAGTTCTTTGGGGAGAGTACACATGTTATAAGAATTTTGCTTTATTTATTTACTGGAAGGCAAGAGTGTGCTCATGTCAATGCAAACAGCACAAAAGCCAGTATTTCATATACTATCTCTTCAGGATTAATTTGGCTGGTGATCAGGAAAATGGCAGTTTTCTACTTAAATTAAACCTTCTAGTTCCACCCAGTGCATTATGCCAAAAGAGAGGGGTGGTCATGAGGAGTGATGCAATAGATGACAAACAGAACAAACTAAGAATCACAAACAATGTATCTTTAACAAATACTGACATGCAAGTGATGTTAATCATTCCTACCTAAATGTGCAATGTCTTGGCAGCATTTAGAAGTGAGTATCTCTTCCAGTGGCAGATGGCATCCATTAAAACTCTGTTTAAGGTATTCTTTTCTATCCTAAGCACCACCTTAGGAAAAGTGTTTTCATAATTTATCTTCTACTTCTTTAGCATTGACGAAGCTTGATTGGAAAAAAGGTGTTTTTTTTTTTCTGAAATGGTTAAGGTAATAAATGTATCTGTACTATCATGAATTACCCCAACTTACACAGTTTCAGATGGACAGAGAACTTACAGAGTTTCAGAGGGACATATCCCATGTCAGATGTTTCAGCAGTTTCATGTTTATTTCTTTTTCCTGGGTAGCACAGAATTGTTACGATGGATGCAGATGAAACCTCTTTTTTTATGATTATTTTTACACATTGTTCTCCGAGGCAGCAAGACATGCCAGAAAGTATGTAAATGAGGACTTGTGAGCACAGGCTGAGGGAGTTCGTGTTGGTCAGCCTGGAGAACAGAAAGCTCTGGGGAGACCTCATTGTAGCCTTCTAGTACTTAAAAGGGGCCAACAGAAAAGCTGGAGAGGAACTCTTTGTCAGGGAGTGTAGTGATAGGACAAGGAGTAATGGCTTTAAACTAAAATAGGGTAGGTTTAGATTAGATATAACAAAGAAATTCTTTACTCAGAGGGTGATGAAGCACTGGAACAGGTTGCACAGAGAAGCTGTGGATGCCCTATCTGTGGAGGTGTTCAAGGCCAGGTCAGATGGGGCTTTGGGCAACCTGGTCTAGAGGAAGGTGTCCCTCCCTACCAATGGCAAGGGGATTGGAATTAGATTGCATTTAAGGTCCCTTCCAATCCAAACCAGTCTATGATTCTATCATAAATACCTAAAATCACAAAGCTCCTGCCTGAGTTTAGCTTTTCACCCAATTCCCCTCATTTTTATCCTTTTTCCTTTTCTTTTCTTTTTAAAAATTCATTTCATTCCAAAGACATAATACTTGAGGATTCAAAATGTCAGCTTGCTCCAAAGTGTAATAGAAGGATAAAGGTTTAAAACTATGACTTCCATGCACAAGCAGAATTCTGTCCCTCTACAAGTGGCCATTTATTGATGTTGTTCTTAGTAACTACCATAGTGAAACAAATGTGGCAATTGGCTGAATAAATAGTTTTTGGTATTTTTAATGAAGTGCTGATTATAGTTTAGAACCCTGAAACCTAGCAAAATAAACTGTCTTTGAATGAAGCACGTTTCTTAAGTATAAAAAGAGGGTGGCAGGCTCCATACCCTTGCATAAGAATTTAGAGGTGGTTTTGTACACTATTAAGATGCCCAACATTTAAACCTTGAAAAAAAAAAAAAAACGATGCAGAGTAATTACTTCTGAGGCTTAGGAAAGTAAAATTCCTAATGGTTTCATCCCCAGCTAGAGGTGGAGATGTGTTGCTCTTCTGTGTCGAGGAAACTAGGAGTTGCAGAGAAAGTGGTGATACCAAAATGAAAAGCAGCACCTAGTTCCTTCTTCCTGAGAGACAGATGATGCAGGGAATTAGAATCTGCCACTCTTGCAGCACAAATTATATGCAATATGTCATGTCTGTCTGAGGCTTGGTTGTCTCAAGAAATGTTACCTCTGGAATAGACTGGCAGCAAATGGTTGGTGATACTGTTACTCAATCAAAATGACTGGATTGGCACACAAAAGGTTTTATTAGGATACATTTTTTCACCGTTCAGAAATTTATTGTTATCTATTTTCCAAGTTGTTCTAAGCTAAATCAGCCACTGTATTCATGTTAGAGTACTACACAATGTTTGTACTTTCTCAACTAAGATAAAAATTGTTATGCTACATCTAAACTACAATTGAACTTTATAGCTCGGAGCAGGTTATTATCATTATTGTTGTTATTATAGCAAACCTAAAGTTGTGTGGTTTTTTTTCTTTATATTTTGGTGTTTAATATTACAACATTATTTGCAAGTTTGGAATTCAGTAAAAATGCTAATATTTTAAATGCATGTATATTTGAGCCATGCTCCTGGAGATTATCCTTGTGTTTCTGAGAAATGTACAAAAAAATGTATGTTACTCTAAAGTTCCTGACTTATTTTTCTTTTCTTTCACTTTCTGTTTATTGTAGAGCATGCCACTAAGGCTGACCAGATGTAATGTCTGGATACATTTCATCACCTGGTAGCCTGACCATCCACTGCATGTAGTTTGACTTTTATCTCAACACGTTGCACTGTTAAAACATCAGTCAAATATGTCTCTCTAAAATAATGCATGTCTTGTACACTTACACTTTTTACCCATACTGTCTGTATTCATTTCATGTTTAAAATACGTATATTAACTGGAGTGTGTATTAGTGTCTTGTTGACAATGTGATCACACCTTCAACTCAAAAGTAGGGACAGAAATATATCCTTACTTCTGGGAGTACGAATACACTTTCCAGTGGTATGGTTAATTGTCAGTGATGTACACAAGTACTACATTCCTGCAAATTCATGAAAAACATTCAGATGTAAAAGGTAAAAAACAAGCAAACAAAACAAACAAAAACAAAGTAAATCTTTTAGAATTGTGTTTAACTTTTTAGGCAAATTATACCAAAGAGCAAAACTAGTCTCAAAGTAGCTCCTCTCAGACTGACAGTTCATCACAGCTGCACTAGCTGGGGACAAGAGGGGGTCCAGGCCAGGGAACTGGTTATGGCGTGTAGAATTGTCTCATTTTCAGGCTGCCTTTCCTAGTCTAGCTCAGCCTTCTGCTGCCTGATAGGATCCATGGGGCAGCAGCTAGCTGCTTAGCTGCTTAGCAGTGAAGGCCTGTCTAGAAGAAAACCCACAAATGCTGTAAAATCTCTCCCTTGGTTTGCCTCACTTACTTCAGCATTATTGCTGGCAATACTAGCGTAAAACTTCAGAACACAGATGTTACATGCAAAGAACTATCTTTTCACCTTGCCAAGCTATCTGTCCCTCCAGGATATTAAGGATATGGAAATATATAGAAATACTGAAGAGGAAAGGATTATTCCAGGGTTAAAAAAAAAAAAAAAAAGTTTGGTAGAGAAGGTAGGTAAATGATGTAAATAACAACTTGAGAAATGGCAGTGACCTGTAGAAAAAAAAAGAAAAAAAAAAAAAGCATCAGACCTCACATTTTCCTATATTCAGAAAGTAGAGCAACTGAAACTGTTGTCAGTCAACATGGGTTTGGGTTTGGTTTCTCTTTTTTTCTTTTTTTTGTTTGGTCTTTTTTCAGATTTGCCTGTAGTCTCACATGTCAGATTTGCATCTGGATTTTCTTTCCAGCTGACAGTATTTCAAGTGCCATCTGAAATCTGAGGATCTGAGGATCAATCTGAGTTCTGTTTGTTCCCTTTGCCCACTGCCATATTGGAAAACCGTATATGTGTAAAGAGAAAAAGATGGGGCCTCCTTTTCTTTCTTGCTTATATTGGAGCAATGCCAAGTAATCAGAATGCAGTTGTTTCAGTAGAATATGAAAGACAAATTATTATGCAACTATCCAATGAACTTCAGAGGAAAATATAATTAATACAAATGACTTTTATTTAAATTCTTTACATTTCTTAGTCTCTTAGAATTTGTTTAAGTTCTCAGAGGTTTCTTATTATGAATGAAAGTTTTATACAAAATTCTATACAATCTTAAACATTTCATCGTTTGTATGTCTCTGTGGTATCTTCCTCTAAGGGTTGTTATTTGCATGGATTATTTTGGAATTTGAAGTAACAGAGCAGTTTTGCACAAAATATAATAAATCATGCTTCTTCTCTCCTCTCCTCTCCTCTTCTCTCCTCTCCTCTCCTCTCCTCTCCTCTCCTCTCCTCTCCTCTTCTCTTCTCTTCTCTTCTCTTCTCTTCTCTTCTCTTCTCTTCTCTTCTCTTCTCTTCTCTTCTCTTCTCTTCTCTTCTCTCTCTTCTCTTCTCTTCTCTTCTCTTCTCTTCTCTTCTCTTCTCTTCTCCCTTCCCTTCCCTTCCCTTCCCTTCCCTTCCCTTCCCTTCCCTTCCCTTCCCTTCCCTTCCCTTCCCTTCCCTTCCCTTCCCTTCCCTTCCCTTCCCTTCCCTTCCCTTCCCTTCCCTTCCCTTCCCTTCCCTTCCCTTCCCTTCCCTTCCCTTCCCTTCCCTTCTCTTTCATCTGTGTTACAACTCTGCAGCACAGGCAATATTTTTTGTATTGTTAGACAAAGGCAGAGAATAATATTTTTTCACTGCCTACACACCACTTCAAGAATCTCCCTGTCCTTGAGCTGCAGCAGTCTTCCCCTTCCTGTCACTCCCATGAGGTTATTTTTTAGGTTCCATTTGGTTGGATATTTTTAAGGCAGGGAGGAAGAGGGAGAAAGAAAACAAGAAAACTAGAGAGATTTACTATAAATTATGATTAAAATATGATATGTTTTGGAGTAATTTTAATGTGTCTGAGAGCAAGAAGCAATGTGTAAGGTCACAATACTGTAGTTAAAGCAACTTTCTTCAAGTAATGAGATACTTCTCAGTTCCCTGAATGTTTCTACTGATGAAAAGAGCAGCGACGTGAGATTCAGAGTTCCCAGAGTTCAGTATTTTCTCTGTTAGTCAAGAAGTGGACAGCCCTAAGCAGCTCACTTAGCCTTTTTTCAATATTGACTAGCCTGGTAAACTGGTCAGGTTGAAGCACAGCAGATATGTGGGCTATTGCTATATGCTTTGCACCAGTTTGCTGGCCAGGAAAGAGGAAGCATTAGATATGTAACAGGAAAGGCCTGCACAGGAGAAGGTAAAAGGGAGCCAGGAAGGAAACATAAGCATAGAGGCAGACTATGAAAGGAGAAACAAAAGATGCAAAAAGTACATACCACCACAGCTGTCAAGGTTCAATATCTGAAAGCTGAGGGAAGTTAATACATGTAATTGAAATTAAAACTCCAACCAATTACGATTTTTCAAAGCCCAAGTTCAGGGCTTAATGTCCTGCCTACATCAAATGACCTACAGGTCAAACCCAGGACTACCTGGGTTTTTCAGTTACCTGGAATATGTATGTAGTTATACTAACAGAATTTGTTTTAACAAAACATTTCACTAGAATTACAAACTCTACATAATTTTTGCTAAAGCAAGGCTGTCATGTAGAAAGATATGAGTATGTTTTCATACACTTTAAAATTGTTCTTTGAAAAAGTTTGTCATTACAATATGTTACTGCATGTACTACAAAAATTCCTACATTTTTCAAAATATAAATCATCAATCAGAATTCTAAATTCTTAAAAGTAAGCAAGTATCTTTGTTATCTAAAAAGAGTATCATTCGCACTCTTAGACACCTGCCAGATTCCTCCCTGTAGCAAAGGGTGAAAATTCTGTTTCCTTTTTTTCTGGGAGTAATTGTTTTTAACAAATAGTTTATTTAATAGTGGGAGAACAATCCTTTAAAATTAATGTTATGGTTTAAAATGGAAAAAGATGTTAATTTCAGTCATATGCATTAGAACACAGGCTTCAGAACTTTGGACACACGTCACACTTTCTCACGCAGCTGAAGATTTGAAGATTGAATGTTGGCTTAGATCTCCATAAAGTAAGGCATAAGATTAGTATTCCTTTGTTATTTAAAGGAATGTTATGTTCTGTTTCTCCAACAGAACTGACAGAAGAGAAAACTTTTGCAAAACCTCAAGGCAAGCCAAACACCTATGTATGAATAGATTATGGGGGCTTGTTTTCAAGGAAGACACCACCCTGTGGCATAAACTGACAGGGACACATTAATGGTTTTCCAAATATTCTATTGCAGGCAAATCAAGTTAGAGAAAATATTTTTGTCTTGGTAGTTGTCAAAGATGGAAAATATTTTAGATGAAAATATTTTTTAATAGAAAAATGGAATAATAGATTATAGCAAGACTTAAAGCTGAGTTTTGGATATCATTGATCTAAAGTTTAAGATACGCTTTTCAGAAATTTCTCTCTTCACCATAAAAGACATTATTGTTTCTGTGCTGTAACACACAGAAGGACAACAGGTTTCATCAACTGCTATAATGATTTCTGTGTTACTGGTGAGATCATGATGGGGTTTGGTACTCTGTTGTAGCTTTGTAGCTCTGAATCAACATTACTGTTTCCACATAAACAAAAAAGTCTCACTTTGAATGCTGATACCAAGAGGTGTTGAATGCACCAGTTTCTGCTGGATGGAGGCTGAATGCACCTAGTTCAAGAAATCCAGCAGCTCACAGATGGTATTTTGAACATCTAAATGAAGCCACTGGTTGGAGCAAATAACTGAAAGGGCCTGTAATATAATATTTTGTAAGAAATAAAGAATTGCGTATATTTAGCCTGTTCCAGGAATAAAGTGCTTCTCTGTAAGTACAAAGGACTAGAGATAATGTGGGTCCAGACACAGCAGAACTGCTTGCAAATGTAGTATTGCTTGTATTTGTCTTTCTTTTTTTTTTTTTTTCCGTGTGTTGAATACTTTGGGAGAGTTCATGTTTGAACCTGATGCAGGATGTATCCCTCTGTCATAGTAGTATGACAGAAGTAATTACATGCTAAACCTCCTGAATAGTAATAACAACTATTTCACATTTTTTTCTCCCTCTTTGCTTCAGTTCTACAATGCTCATAATGAGGAAATTTTGGTCATTTTTGTTCCAAAACATTTGTGAAAGAAACAGGTGGCAACTCTGTTGCCTACATGTCCCTTTACCTGGTACAATAAAGACTTGATAATCTCCCCCACTGTTTTTCTAGGAATGCAGTCAAAAGTCAATAGCAGAAGGCCATTATTAATTCTTCCCAGAGGGGCTGTGGGAAGTACAGTGCACAGTAAATAATATATACTTTTTATTTTCATGTATTTCTTTTTTTCTATTAAAAAATAAAAAAATAAAAAAATAAAAACTTTCACCATTAAAAAATAGTTTGCAGGATTAACCGTTTTGATTATTTCATTTGCACAGCCACTAATTAATACCAGAGTACTAAGATATTTCAGTTAAACAGAACAGGCAGTTTACATGAGACAGGCTTCCTGAAATTTCTGAGGGGAATATCTTGACTTTCATGGGAAATAACATGTAGCGTCAAGAAGTGTAGCTTTTAAAATATGTGATAGATTTGACAAGCATGTGATCACCACCGCCTATAGCAATTGCAGATTTATTGGGAGGAGCGTCAATGGCACTGTTATTTAGAAGATATTGCTTTGGCAGGCAGGCCTTCATAAACATTTAAATATTTCTGTAAAAAGCACTGAAAATATAAGATTCATTCCTGGTTTGTATTTTTGTATTTTTGTTCCCAGCTCCTTGTGGTCAGAATGAAACAAGAGAAGATGGTAAAATAATCCAGCTGCCTCCCTGCAAAACAGGAGCATGGATTGTTCCTGCCATCATGGCCTGTTACCTCTTGGTTGCAAACATCCTTTTGGTGAACCTTCTGATTGCTGTTTTCAAGTGAGTGACACATTGCAAAGAATGGAGTTGGGGGTGGTGGGCGTTATTCATGGTCTAAGAAGGCAGCTAATCTGAAGACTTTGGCTGAAAGCCATTTTTAGAGTATGTGCGGGTGAGAAGATATAAAGTAGTAGCTTGTCTCCAAAGAGTGAGGGAAATGCCAGTTTTTTTACGTTATCTCATTTCCAAGGACAGACATCCAATGCGACTGAGAGTAGAAAATCCAAAAATTTGAAGTTCAGTTATGACATCATTTACTCCTAATATAGAAGACAAGAATAAAAATACTTGCCTGTCTTACTGGGTTTGTTGAAAAACTAAGTGGTTGCACAGAGCAAGAATAAAGAGTAGTAACATTTTAAATGACTGATTTCTACTGTGCATCACTGAAGAACAAACTTACTAGCTGTTTTCTTTTGTTCTTCCTTTTTTTGTATGACAAGGAAAAGTTTGCCACTATTAGTGAAATGTGTGTAATTAGGGTGCTGTCATATCATTTTTGGCAAAGTACTCAAAAACATTTTAATCTGATGTTATTTTCTCTTCTTGCCTCCTAGCAATACATTTTTTGAAGTCAAATCCATATCCAACCAAGTATGGAAGTTTCAAAGGTATCAACTAATCATGACATTTCATGAAAGGCCAGTTCTCCCACCACCTCTGATCATTTTCAGCCACATGACTATGATATTCCAACACCTCTGCTGTAGATGGCGGAAACACGAAAGTGACCCAGATGAGAGAGACTACGGACTAAGTAAGCCTTAAACAATTTACAGAGTGGGACTTTCCAATTCTCTTTGTAATATCTGTTTTTGACATGAATGAAGGCTAAGCCCAGCACTTTGATAACCTTTTCAGCAGAGAACTATTAACTGCAAGCTCCCACCTGATCACTTAGTTTTACTTCCATTCCTTAACACTCAGTTCTCCTCAAAGCATTAATGAGGCAATGTTGTTCCTGGATATTTTGGGTTGTTTCTCTCTTCAAAACAAAGAGTTTTGTTTTGCTGTTGCTAGAAGACTGTTGTTACTGGAATTTTTACAGTTCTTTGCACTTCCAGATCTTTAGTTTTATTGCAGAAAACACAGAGATAGCATTCCTATTTTTTGAGCAAATAGCACGTGTCCCCTCAACACACTTTATGCCTAGATAAGATGAGAGATGGTAAGGAGTAATTATTTTGTAGACACATGTTCTCTCCTTGACATTGATTCAAAGTGGAGGAGTGGTTTCTCCAGACACTTTAATAAGAACTCCCATAAGCATGATGGAAAACCTGACAGATTATTTTGATAACACTTTCTTCACTCTTCCTTATCTAGTTCTTCAAAGTAGAAAAACTCCACCTCCCCCAGTGTACATGACAGAAGTAGGGAGCTAGCGGATGTGCATCTCTTCCCAACTCAAACCCATGCCACAGCCCACTTCTCCGCAAGAAAGGAGCTGGAGTCCTGTGATGGCATGAGAGATGCAAGTGCTCTCCTCCCAGTCACATCACACTGTGTCTGACATAGCCTTTGCTGCTGCCTGCAGATTTCATCTCTTGCCATGTCAAGCAGACCCTCTGTACTCTCCTACTTCTTTCTTACTAGTCTCCAAATATGATTAAATTTATATTAGGTTACAGGTGAGGTTTGGCTCCCACTGTCTCTCCAGGTCCTGACCAACAGCTGTGTTTAGGTCTCATGTAATCAAAACACATTCATGTTTGTACAGCATTTGCCTGCTTAAGTGTTGCTATCTCCAGAATCACTTATAATTGAAGCCACTAATTTGGAAATTAGATACATCTCTTTGCTTTCGTACCAAAATGCCAGGTAAAATTGAAGCCTAATTTTGAAAGTTCAGTCTGTGAATTCTGCTATAAGAAAAGTGTACCTAATTTCACATGTTAATGCTTTGCCAAATTCACATTTTTTCCATTGTTTCTACAGAACTTTTCATAACTGAGGATGAATTGAAAAAAGTCCATGATTTTGAAGAGCAGTGTATAGAAGAATATTTTAGAGAGAAGGATGACAGATTTAATTCCTCCAATGATGAAAGAATCCGTGTCACTTCAGAAAGGTGCACTTTGCTCTCTCATATGTTGATCTAGAAATATGTTTTTGTTGCCTTTCTCACCCTTCCTTTCTTTTTCTTGAAAAGGGAAACATTTGAGGTAATTTTAAGTAAATCTTAATGAAAAAGTAGAGTGATACAAGGTGATGAATTTCTCTTCTCTTTTTTTTTTTCCTTCTTCACTAAAGCAAATGTTCCTCAAAATTTTGAAAACTTTGGATCATCTAACCAGTTACAATTGTATGCAAATGAAATAGTGAGGAAAATACAATTCCTCTTTGCATTTCACTTTCTGAAGCAGAACTTAGAGGCACAAGTGGTCAGAACACAGTGGGAGAGTAAATGAGAGTTCCTCAATAAAAACTAGAGCTTTAGCACTGACCTGATAACCATTTAGATAAAGAAAGAGCTTTACTTTGGGATGGTCTTGCTAGGTAGACTAGTTTCATTGAGAGCAACAGGGATCTTGCCATTAATTCCAAAGGAACCAGACATTTCACTTAGAATGATAACAAGCACAGAGGACTAAGATAATATATGAGTTTAGTGCACGTTTCTAGTCTTCAAATTTAACAGTCCTAAACTTAATGAATCTGTTAATCTCCAATACATGCTTTCATCATATAGCAGCTGAGCAACAGAGCTAAATTTTGAGTACAGAGCTTGTTGTTCGATGCACAGCACTGTTGCCAATAAATATTCTAGGGTGATATCCTGTCAAATACTCATGAAACTTAAGAACCACTGAATAGTCTGTACACTGAATACTATGCTTTAACATCAATGCATGTAAAAGAAATCAGGAGAGTCATCGCTGTAATTGAGTACATGGACATAACACTCTTCTATTTATATGTAAACTTCCGGCACAGCTCCTGATGCAGTTATGCATAAAATATGTTTCCTGTAGGCAAGAAAATGTGCTTTTAATTTGTTTTTGAACTAAATCTATCCCAGAGCAGGATTAGCAAATATAATATCCTTTAATCATCTGTGTTCCTGAAAATAGTACTCTCAAGACACATATTTTAGAAAAGGGTGTTAGAGGGGAAGCATGGTAAAGCATGGAATAGCTTCTTCACAAGGTAATCCTCAAATAAAACTCTATTCTGTCTGGAAAGGAAAAATCAGAAATGAAACCACAGAGGCCTATATAATTCTGCATGCAAGGAGAGGGTGAGTAGAAATCAATTGTTTGCTGTCTCTCCCAAAACAGGAAATAGGAGAGCAACAGATAAATCTAACAGGAGACTGTTCAAAATAAATAAAAACAAATGTTCTTTTCATGCAGTAAATACTAGAATAGAGTGAATTCTTGAAAGATTATGAGGTCTAAAAGAAGCTGATGATGTCAGGTAAAAGTCGACACTAGTTAAAACAGAGACTAGATAAGCTTATGGAAGAGAAATCCTGTTAGGACTACTAAATACATAGAAATCATTTTACTCCTAAGCTGAAGGTGGTTGAAGACTGGAGACTGAAGAATTACTTATGTTTCAAAGAAAGACAGCAGGCTAAATTGAACTGTGGTCCAAGGTTTCCTGTGTTCTGATACTCCAGAGATCAGAAAACTAACCTGGAAATGGTAGTTGTAAGTTCAAATCTCTGTTTGCTCATAGCTTTGTTTTTGGTGGCCAAGGAAAGAAGTCTGTATAAATAAGTGACCCTGCTGGGACCTCCCCTACATTAGGCAAATACTCTATGAACTGAAAAAATGAATTTGTAATAGTCTACTGAATTTATAATAGTCTTTGCTCTCTGTTTTGCTCCTGTTTTACAGGAAAGGAGTCCTTCTCTTTATTTTAAGTTAGTGACTTAAAGCACTTCATTCCAGAGGAGGGTTTGTGATTATGAAACCTAAATGAAGACAAACACCTGAGCCTCACAGAGAAATAATTATTTAAACGTACATTTTCCTTAGTCAATAGTGTATAACCAGCAAGTCCCAGCTCTGTATGGAAGGCCATTTGTGAGGATAGGATAGGATTTGTGAGGATAGGTTACAGAGTCTACTTCCAAACCTAAACACAAGAAAGTTGGATATTCCACTACTATGACTTCCAGCAGTGAAGTCCCATCTCATAACAGCTCTCCTCTAAACCCACTACAATACTCTACCCAGACAAGGCAAGTTTGAAAGCATTAGATTAAATATGCTCAGATCTGGGCTGTATAAGTATCCTAAATCTTGCTCACTTTAAGAACTACATTCCCAGGTCTGTCATTTTGTCTGCAATTATGGTCAGACTTGTATCCCTTGAAGTGCTCAGGACCTAAAATACCAAACTTCTTTTTCCCAACTTGTGGAACGTTTAAATATTTAAAACCCAGCTTTGTACTTCATAGGTTCTATATATAAATGTCTTTGTACAATTAGCAAGATGTAAAGCAAAGAAAACAGAGAAGATGCAATACTACAGTTTCTCTTCCAATGTCCAGTCATTAACCTGTAGTACTAGATCAAGCACAGTATGTACATTATAGCCATGAGATCATCACCCTAGCCGTCTGGCCAATTAACTCAACTTCACATGGTGTAATATCAACCCAGAATATCCTGAGAATGTGTGTGGAGTTTCCCTTTGCACTGAAGACCTTCCTTTTCCAGAAAGCTGAGGATGCTGTTTAGCTGGAGGAGAAAGAAGAACTGGGATGAGGCCTGTGTGATGCATATCCACCTGGACTGCTCAGAGCCTTCCCTCTCCTCCAGGCATCTGTGATGCGCTTAGCTCACAAGAATGTTTTCACCTCTTAAACATCCCCTTAAACATCTTCTACTTGCAGTTGGATCTACCAGAATGCCCCAGGGACTACTGTGGTGGTTTTACCATGCTAGGCAGCTGAACACCACAACCGGTCTCTCACTCCCCCTCCTTAGATGAGGAGGGGAAGAAGTAAAGGAAAGAACAACTCATGGGTTGAGATAAGGATAATTTAATTAAAGGGAAAAAAATAATTATTAAGGAAAGATTATTATTAATCAAACAATTTAACTAAAGGGAAAAAAGGGAAAGGGGAAAGGGAGGGGGAAGAGAAAAAAAAAAAGTAAGGCTATGTGGAAGTGCAGAGGAAAGAAATTACTCTCTACTTCACACAAATGAGCGATGCTTGACCATGTCCTTGAAGCAGGGCCTCAACGCATGTAGCCGGTGTTCGGGAGGACAGACATTTTCGCAACGAGAGCCCACCCCTCCCCTCTTCTTCCTTTTTCCACCTTTTATTGCTGAGTGTGACATCATATGGTATGGAATATCCCTTTGGTTGGTTTAGGTCAGCTGCCCTGGTGCTGTTTCTTTCTTGCTTTTTTGCCCACCCCCTAGAAGGGTTAGAGAGAGTCCCGATGCTGTGCCAGCACTGCTCAGCAGCAGGCACAACACTGGTGTGATACCACTGCTGTTCTAGCTACAAGTGCAGAGCACAGCACTGTATAGGCTGCTGCAGGGAAAGTTAACATCCCAGCCAGACCCAGTACGACTACTTGAAGGAAAAGCAGCTGCAAAAGCAGGGTGCAAACCCCAGTAATCCTGGAAGAAGGAATAGAAGTCTAGCACTGGAAGGACAATAGGAGATGGGAACAAAGTCTTGCCTTGAAGTTCAGCCTATATTGGTCCCAGAGGCAGGAAGGAGTTCAGGAAAGCAAAAGAACAAGAGATGTTGTTTCTTGATGTGTTGAACTGTACGTAAACCAGCAATTTCAGCCATGGTCTCAGTGGCTGTTCTGGATCAGGATCACAGTGCCTTGCCTGACTCCCCTAAAAGAAGAAGCAGTTTATACTCTCACACTGGAATAGTTCACCCTGACATCTTGTGTGGCCTCAGTGGGTTCAGTCTTACCATTCTCACTGGAAAAAACATCACAGAGGTATCCACAGTTGTTGTTACCACACAGAATGCCTCCTTTACCTGATCATTTCGACATTCAGAAATCAAAAACATGAAACTCTTGATGTCTGTCCTTTTCTGTTTGCTAGGATCTAGCACAGGCACATGGAAGTAGGTCTGAGTTAATGATACAGATCAGAGGAAGTGATTATGGTGAGAAATACAAAGCAGTACAAAGCTGTAAGGTGTTTTCTTTAAGTGCATTTATCACAAAGGCAAATCTTAGTGAATCTTCTGGAGACCAGGGAGGAAAGTAGAGTTGGACTCTACTTTCAAGACTCTTGGCCATATGGCCAAGTCTTGACCCAATAAAAACCTCTTGTTGATTCCAAAGGGAGGAGGGTCACATCCTAATAGTATTTAAAAATCAGATAAACTGGTTAGAGTAGACATTATTATGTCATCTCTGGAGTTCATAACTATAGTACCTTAACACCTTACAGTTCTTCAGTGCAATTGCATTAACAGTGTCTGAGAATGAAGACATAGCTGTTATCCTGGTTTCAGAGAGAGCAAAATGAAGTGCACAGAAAAGGGTCAATACTGACCTTACCAGATCAGGCGATATGTGCAAAGTGGGGCTAGGAAAGGTCTGTTAATCTCACTGCATCTCTCTATAGTCAGAAAGAGTTTGGTGGTCTTAGGATCCGGACAGGAAGGCAGCCAGGACAACACAATATCCTTAACCTGCAAAAACCACAACACTTGGAAAAACTGGCTGTCCACTTACACCAGAGATACCTTACCAAAAAATATCAGGTACAGTACCAATAGCCTGTTACAAGCTTGGGAACTGCTTCCAGAAAAGTAAAAGCATTCTACAGTCACCTATAACAAGCAATGTGGATCCCCTCTTTAAGGGACTTTAGCATCTACAGTCTTTGCAACGGCTGAAAATGATTTTGCAGACATAAAGGATGCCTAAAAAATGGACAGAGCTCCACAAAGGGACTTGTGAACCCAATTCTAAAATTCATTTAATGGTTTGATTCAGTTAAGAGGTCTACTTCTGAAAAGAGTACCTCACTCCCATTAAATCATTGTTTAAATTAAATTATAGATGAACAGCTGTGCAGAGGTTAAAAATGACTATAACCAAAGAGAATGCCAGCAAAATCCTTCATCTTTCAAACCATAATTTAAAAGGTTGGTCACAGATAATGTAACACCTTTGTCAGATTCCCAGCTCTGAGCTTGTATTTTTCCCCAGTTACTGAATATTCTCTTCAGCTGGTCTGTGTTTTTCTATTAGAATTTTTTAAGCTTCAGCAAAACACACTCAATGCACATTTTAGATTTAGCCTTCTCTTTGTCTGTTCTCATGCCCATCTGCTAAGATGGCTTGGCACCCCCTCATACATGAGATAAATCTTGCTGTAAGGAAAGACACAGGTGCAATAGAGGCATCATACATGGATATTGTGAGATTTGCCTAAAGGTTTATACTATCTCCAGCAAATATATATATTTGCTATGTATTTGGATATATATTATATATATATATCCAGCAATACTATCTATAGCAAAAAAAAATAATTAAAAGAGAACATATGCAAGGCAAGGCACATGTGAGACAAGGAGGTGGTCTGAAACAGCCAGTATGGCTTCACCAAGGGCAAATTTTGCCTGTCCAATCTGGTGGCCTTCTATGATGGAGTGACTGCATCACTTGGCAAGGGAAGACCAACTGATATCATCTACTTGGACTTCTGCAAGGCCTTTGACACGGTCCCACATGACATCCTAATCACTAAATTGGAGAGATATGGACTGGATGGGTGGCCCATGCAGTGGATAAGGAGTTGGCTTGAAGGTCACCCCCAAAGAGTAGTGGTCAATGGTTCTATGTTCAGGTGGAGGCCAGTGATGAGTGGTGTCCCTCAGGGGTCTGTCTTGGGACTGGTGCTGTTAATATATTTATCAACGATATAGACAATGGGATTGAGCGCACCCTCAGCAAGTTTGCAGATGACGCCAAGCTGAGCGGTGCAGTCAGTACAACAGAAGGAAGGGAAGCCATCCAAAGGGACCTGGACAGGCTGGAAAAGTGGGCCCATGTGAACCTAATGAAGCTCAACAAGTCCAAGTGCAAGGTGCTGCACCTGGGTCGGAGCAATCCCAGACGTGACCATAGACTGAGAGAAGAACTCATTGAGAGCAGCCCTGCAGAGAAGGACTTGGGGATTCTGGTGGACAAAAGGCTTGGCATGACCCAGCAGTGCATGCTTGCAGCCCAGTAGGCCAACTGCATCCTGGGCTGCATCAACAGAAGGGTGGCCAGCAGGTGGAGGGAGGTGATTGTGCCCCCAGCAGGCTGAGGGAGGTGATTGTGCCCCTCTGCTCTGTCCCCGTGAGGCCCCACCTGGAGTGCTAGTCCAAGTCTGGGGCCCCCAGCACAAGGATGTGGGGCTGTTAGAGCGGGTCCAGAGGAGGGCCATGAAGTTGATCAGAGGGCTGGAGCATCTCTCCTGTGAAGGCTGAGAGAGCTGGGGCTGTTCAGCCTGGTGAAGAGAAGGCTCTGGGAAGCTCTGCAGCTTTTCAGTACTTAGAGGGTGCTTATAGGAAAAGATGGAGAGCAACTTTTTGCTCAGGCAGAAAATAAGAGAACAAGGGGGAATCATTTTAAACTAAGAGGGGAGATTTAGATTGGATGTTAGGAGGAAATTCTTCTCTCAGAGGGTGTTGAGGCACTGGAACACGTTGCCCAGAGGAGTGGATGCCCCTCCGTAGAGGAGTTCAAGACCAGGTTGGATGGAGCATTGAGCAACCTGATCTAGTGGGAGGTGTTGTCAAGGCTGTTGGAACTAGGTGATCTTTAAGGTCCCTTGCAACCCAAGCTGTTTTATGATATGATTCTATGAAAAACTTATTTTTTACGTTGAAATAGTCTTTTAATTCGAAACTATTCCTGAAGGAAACACAGCTCTGGCTGTCTTTTCACTGAGTGTAATATCATCTAACACAGGACAATATAAATTTTCATTTATTGAAACATTTTAAGGACCAGATTATGACTGTATTTCTCCAGAGCATATCTCCTTATGTCCTCAGTGTTTAGTTGATGGGATTTTATCACATTTCTGGTGGGAATACTCACAGAGCATGGTGCTATTGTGTGTGCTGAATGATTACGGAATTGAGCATAAAATATTGAGAATATCCAAAATTAAAAGTATAAATATTTGTTGGAAAGGTCCAGGAGTGGACGTGTCATATGTAAAACAAAAGATGACTAAAGTCAGCTAATAGCTTTGAAATTGGAGGAGACTACTAACACTCAAGATTTCTTCCTTCCTTCCTTCCTTCCTTCCTTCCTTCCTTCCTTCCTTCCTTCCTTCCTGGGATTCATCCAGTGTAAACACATGTATGTACCTCTCAGTTATGTACCTCACAGTACATCTGTGGTTACCCTTTATTTCTGAACCCAGGCTGCACTCTCCTTACCTTGTTACATTTCTAAATAAATTTCCCACCCCTATCCATGTGATCAAATTTGGGGCTTCTTCCATGGCAACCACCAGTCCAAGTAACCCAGAATCCTCTCTTTGTCTTGGCCAGCAATACCACTGGCCTTACGTCTTGTGTCGGGCTCTGTTAATATCCAGGCAAAACACTTTCCTTTAGCTCAAATAGACCACAGGGTTACTCAGGATTTTCAGCATGTGTAACTGTACTCGAACTGTCAAGCTATATCCGTCATCATCATCAAGAAGCTATTATGGAATCTGAGTGAGTGACCAGGTACTCAGTTATTAGCTGATAAATTTTTCAAAAGTATAATTTCTTTGATAAAATAGCAGTTTAAATAACTAATAACATGAGGGAAAATTCAACTGCTTCTTATACAAACTGCTCTCTTACTGTGAAATTATATCCTGTGCTTGTAATAACATTAGTCTGTTTGGTTAGAGGAGGTTGACAGAAGAAATAGTCTAGTGGCTAAATAATAATAAGCTGAGTAGAAGGAGATTGCTTGAAACTACAGGTTTATTTCTTTGCAGGGGTCTTAGCTTATTTGATCTTTCATCTGCTGAAGTCTGATGACAGTAATACAGTTGCTGATTCATGGAACACTTCAAATCTATAGATTGAAGTTTTTTACTTGTACTTTCAAAATTCATGGTCTTCAACACAATAAGCCCGTATTTCTTGGGAATACAAGCCGTGCTGCAGGGTTTGGTGCCACTCTCTTCCTTCTCCTCTCTTGTACGGATGGATGGTTGCTGCTCAACACCACATGGTAGTCAGACTTCACTCCCTAAACTTCTGTTTCACTCCCTAAACTTCTGTGACGTACCAGATATTAATGCTGCCCAATATTCATTTATTGCCTAAAATCTGATTTCCTTTTGGACAAGCAGGAGTGTTTGTGGTGTTTCCAGTTTCAAATCATTTGTCCTGTTGGAAATTTATCTACCAGTAGTAGAGTATAATATTTATCCCATCAGAAATCCCAGCTATGGTTGATGGAGTGCATATTAACTTTTGAGTATGATTTGCAGTAACAAACAGAGAATGAGAGACTTGAGAAAAGTGTGGAAAACCTTTTGTTTGGTATTTGTCACTTCACTGTTCATTTTCCAGTGTCAATAGGGACAGGGAAACCCAGAACTGCAACTCTAAAATAAGGCATATGTAAATAAACAAACTACATAAATATGCAGCTTTTAATATCTCTTTGGCAGATAATGGAATTCCCTGGTCTACTCCAGGGACTACTACCAGAGAAATGTAATTATAAGGAATTTCATATGTGCTAAAGGCAATCTTATTTTATGAAATTGGAAGACTCCATACAAAAGCAGTAGAGAAGTTTTTAGAAGTTCTTAGAGAAGTTTTAGAAGTTTTTAGGCCAGCAAACAGAAATGATTAAAAGCCACTGGCATAAATTAGTACACAGTTCACTTTACAGATGAATACATTTTAAAATGAGCTAAATCAATCCTGTATATAGAACAGTTATACTGAAGTTTAAATTAAGCTCACACATTCAATTATTAGCTATTAGTACTTATATATTATGATAGGCAGCTAATAAGTATCTTCATGGCCCATCATTTCAATCCCTAAACTACTAACACAGACTACAAAAGGTACAAACACAGAAACAGAACAGTCTTGATATGTGTACCCTGTTGCACACTACATTTTTTTAGATCAGTGCTCACTCCTTGCAATTTTCTTATATATATATTACCTACATTCTGTACTATGCTGATAATCTTTTTCTATGTATCTGAGTTAAATATGAATCAGAGAACAAGGAAACTATTTTGTTAGGCCAAACAGCAGTAGCTGGTACAAATATGGGGGGAACACCAGAAGAATAATGTGGGATATTTCCCTCCTTCTATAGTACATTACCCACTTCCATGACTTCATTTAATTCAGGAGTTAACTACAATAGTTCTGCCAGTAGTACAAATGAGAGCAATATCGTGGCATGTGCGGAAAGTTTTATTCATTTGTAACCACCTAATTAGAAGTTTTGGCAGCAGAGAGGTAGCAAATCATAATAACATTTCTGTAATAGCCCCTGTCCCTTGGATAGAGCATACCTAAAATCCCCTCTATGTTATAATCAATAAGGAGCAGACACTGACTGGTTAACTTACTGGAGCAATTTCCTGAGTAAGCAGTATCCTTTGGTTGCTGAACCTCTTTTAGCAATGTTTGATGCACACGAGGTGCACATTGATTCTGAATGTTAAGACCTATTTATTTCCATTTGTTTCAATGACCTATTGGCTGAACATCACTGCTTTGTGGAAATTAACCCATTTTATTTTCCCTTCTTTAAGGGTAGAGAACATGGCCATGCGACTGGAAGAAGTAAATGAGAGAGAGCACTGCATGAAGGCTTCTCTGCAGACTGTTGACATCAGGCTTGCTCAGCTGGAAGATATGATAGGACGAATGGTGACAGCCTTAGAAAAATTGACTGGCATAGAGAGAGGTGAGACAACCAAGATACGATCCAGGACCTCATCTGACTGTACAGATGCAGCCTACATTGTGAGGCAGAGTAGCTTCAATAGTCAGGAAGGAAATACTTACAAGCTTCAAGAGAGCATAGATCCTACAGGAGAGGAGTCCATGTCCCCAACATCTCCTACAATCACACCCCGCATGCGAAGCCACTCTTTCTATGCAACAAATATGAAGGACAAGTGTGGGTTAGAAAAGTTTGAAAGCATTTTTAAGGAAAGGTCTCCAAGCCTGCACCGGGCTAGCAGTTCCCACTCGATAGCAAAAGAAGGAAAGGTTCCCTTAGCCCCTACCAGCACTTTGTCAATTGCCCCAGACTCCAGAAGGCCTTCATCTTGTATAGACATCTATGTTTCTGCAATGGATGAGATGCATTCTGACACAGAGCCTCTTGACAGCTCCATAAATATTCTTGGTACTGTAGATGCAGCCCTACAGGCTCACATAGCCTCTTCCATTTTAGCTAACAGTGCGTATATTAGCAGTACACCTAGTGAAAAGATTTCTGGCAGGAGTCTTGATTATGAGGAAACATCTGGAATAGAAACAAGAGCATTTTCTTCAGACTATTCACAAATCACAGATTGCCAAATCCCCTGGGATTCAGACCCTCCCTTGTACCACACTTTAGAGCGATCCAAAAGCAGTCGTTATCTGGCTACAACTCCGTTCATTCTGGAGGAAACACCAATTGTGAAATCTCACAGTTTTATGTTCTCACCATCTCGAAGCTACTTCAGCAGCCTTGGTGTCCCAGTCAAAACAGCAGAGTACACAAGTATTACAGACTGCATAGACACAAGGTGTGTGAGCGCTCCCCAGACCATCGCAGAGAGGGCCAGTTTTCCTGGAAGCCTTGGGGGCAAGGTGGAAGACTTGGGATGCTGCCACCCAGAGAGGGAAGCAGAACTAAGCCACCCAAGCTCTGATCATGAAGATATTGAGTCCAAAGACAAGAAGGGAATCCCCTTATCTCCTCAAGATAGCAATGCCACAAGAACTCTGACCAACAGCATCCCGCTTCCAAAAATAGAGAGGGCCAACAGCTACTCTGCAGAGGAGTCCAACATGCTGTATGCACAGCACACACGGAAGAGCTATTCAATCAGTGATAAACTTGACAGACAGCGAAATGCAACGAGCCTGCGGAACCCCTTCCAGAGGAGCAAGTCCTCGAGGCCAGAGAGCAAAGGAGACAACCTGTCCATGAGGAGACTATCGAGAACAGGAGCCTTCCGTAGCTTTGAAAGCAAGCACAGCTAGGCCTAGACAAAGCTTGCAGGCAGGATCATCTGCTCTCCAGTCCATTTTCCTTAGAAGAATTAACACACCTCATATCATTCCATGTCAACTCCAGTTGGCATCAGCCACCGGTCAAGGGAGCATATTTGTCAGTCTCAGCAGCTCCTGCTGAGCTACTGCATCTTGACCCAGTTGACATTTGCACTTAAGGAAAAAGGGAGGGATGAAATATTTATGAACACCTCAGTAAACAACAAGAAGAAAAAAAAGCCCCCTTTATGAAGTCTCAAGTAATAACTGAGTTCAGAAATCTGCCTTTTACTAGAAGGCATCCTAAGATCTATTATTCACAAGTTTTTAGGACACAGGAATTAACTGGCAAAAAGAAATGTACAAATTAGATGTTCTAAACTTCAATCACGACTTCCTTTTCATCTGTTTCATCATTGTGATGACTGATGAAAAGCATTTGTTATTTCTGTAGGAACTGGCAGCAAATAAACCTAAAGTCTCCCAAATACCTTACTTCCCTACTCTTGTGTAAATGAAGAAAGATGAACAAGATAACAACCATAAAGTTCACTTGTCTCTTTTTGTATCAACTTCTAGTGTCACAAAAAAAAATAATAATAAAAATAAAAATTAAAAAAAAAAGCAGAAAGGGAACAGAAACACCTTTTGTACTGCAACTTAAATGGAGGAAGAACTTATGATAAAATATCAGGTGATTTCCTGTATAAAATAGGCATTCTAGATTCTAGGACAGCTGAGCAAGCTTAGGATGAATGTAATTAAGCGGAATAGCATATATTTATTTTTTTACCACGTTTGTCATCAATATGTTGTCTCATTAAATCAAAGGATGTGATGGAACAGTAAGAATGGGGTGATCAGAGCAGAGCACAGCAATACTGTCAGGTTCTCAATGCTCCGTTTAATTAATTGTACAGACTGGAGAGGTTTACCCATGAGGTTGCCACCAGGCTCTTCTTGCTGTTCCATTTGAGCTGCCAATTTTTCTCACCTAAAACTATACACTTCTTTTTCTTTTTTTTAATGATGATGTTGCTGTATTTGAACATTTCAAACTATATAAGATTTATCAAGATTTACCTGGTCTAAATCCAGATTAACCAAATTAGGCTGAGGTTGCTTAAATGAAAGCATTCTTAGCAGAATACTGTAAAACACTAAAAGGTATGTAGTATATGTTTTTAAGGTAAGTTAAAGAACCAGAATGAAACTGGAATTGTCTGTTAACAACAAATTACATCAGTTGCAAGTATGCTTCCACTGTTCACTGTTCAGCAACATATTACACAACACGCATTTTAGTGGGAGAAAGCATATTTGATCTGTAATATAGTTGTGGGTTTTGTTTAAAGACAATAGACTCCACTAACCTCACTCACATACTTTCTAAGGGCCCACAGTATCAACAGGAATTTCAAACTTATTAAGGAAAGATATCACTGTGGTCAGAGGAGAAAGGGTGTGCAGAAGACAGGAAGATGTTAGCAAAGCATAAAAATCAACTGGACCAAATTTCACATCCTCTATGAAGGGACTTTGAAGCTTGAAAAGAGTGAAGCTAGTGCTATTAAAAATTAAAACATCTCTACAATGACCAACATCTGTGTAGAATCAGGTCCTTTTTGTTCTTAAATAAGAGCACATGCAAGTGGGGTACATGCTTCCCATTTATTTAAACGGGAATTATCTTCCAAACCTCTAAGGCAGCTTTGAAAATGTAGGCTGACATTTTCTCACTAGGATCTCGCACTGGGAGACTCTAAGGATCGTGTGAGAGTAAAGTCTGTAAGGCAACAAATGCAGACATAAAAATAATCATCTGGCTCAAGACAAGAGGCAAAGAAGGTGAATACCTTTAGGTACTGAGTCACTACGTTGGAAAGTTCATTACATAGAGAACTGCAACACGGACACGCTAAGCACAATGTGTTTCGTGCTTCCTGCACCAATGTGTTCCTTTCTTTATCCTATTTGACCAAGCCTTCAGTGAGCTAAACTCCACCAAGACACCATGTTTATGCAATTGCCTTGCAGTCCATGTGCAGCATTATGGTCACATGGCAACACCAAGAAAGGTCAGAAACCTTTCTGTGCATTATGAAGCATACTTGTAATAGGCTGATTGTTGAACAATAGCAAAAAGCCCAGGGACAAAGGAACTTGTGTTTAACAATCTGCTTCAAATGTGCCAACTTTTGTTAGCAGCCTTTACTAAGGCTTCTCCAAATCTATCTGTCCTTGATGAGTATAGGGGGATCTTCTCGCTCTGTTTTCTTTGTTACTTTTACGAATGTCTTCTAAAACTATTCGTGGACTCTTCCACCTCCACCATATTTCTGGCCTACTCTAGAGGAACTTCAAATTCATTAGAAATTCGTCAGCAGTGATTAGTTCGAGGCATAGGGCTCTCCTCTGGGGTAGATTTTATCGCTTAGTTTGTCAGGGTAAAGGAATTTGCCAAACCCAGAAGCTGTATAAACATTTAAGATACAGCACTTTATTGATCTGGAACACACATTCCAGGTAAAAGGAAACAGGACACTTTATTTACCTCTTAAAATTTGCCATTATATATAAAATGTAAATTCAGATGTTAAAAGTGTGATTGCAAGATGTCAGAACACTTCTTTTCCTGAATGTTTCCCATTTATTCTATAATGTGGTTTCTATAGAATATATTATGATGGATGTTATGTTATTTCATCTTCATCTCTTTTTTACGTATTGCATCAAACTGCTCCTTTCTGAATTTGGTGGTAAGACACCCATTTCTTGCAATGGGACCAGATTGCCCCCTCCCAATGTACTATGACCATTTAGTGAGAGTAAAAGTCTTATCATCCATCATCATGTACCTATAGCTTGTGCCATATGACATATTCTGTATCAAGGGATAGCGCTTATGAATTATATATCTACACATATATACATATCTCCCATGTATAAACCAGTATAGTTGTGACATGTGATAATATTAGTGAACGTTACAGGACAATTTTAATATCACATTATAAGGTCTTGTTTGTAAATCTGTAACATTCAATAAAATAGCACATGTTGCATCAAGCATTAAGTTCCACTATCCAGTTATTAGCATACATATGGAATATGCATTTCTGGTCACAGTGTGTGAGTTAGGTATATTTCACACATTTCTCTGTATAGCTCCACTTAAATGTCTGTATGAGCTGATGTGTAAACCTCTAATGAGCCACTGTGGGTTGTGACAGGTGAGCTGTGGTAGTGTGAAAGATGAATTGGCATGTTATGCAAAAGATTATAAGATGAATGAACTTTAATAATATTTTGAAACTCAACTGAACTTAGTTGTTTGTTTACATATGCTGGCCAACTGAGGAAGCAGTGTACAGTATTTTATAAATATTTTCCTATAGTAATCTGTTCTGTTGTTACCAGTTTAAGTGATGCTATTCTACAGTTGGGGTATACACTTGTCCTAGGTATTGGATTATAGCACATTATTCTTTCACAATAACCGTGTGGTATGACTGAGATAGTTTCTCTTCCTTACAGTCCAGTCTTTTTTTGTGTCAACGAAAATGCATGCATTGTTCCATGAGTTTCTTTGGACTGCTATGAAACTTAACATTTTGCTATTGCCTGCCTGTAAAGACGAATCCAGTTAGGAATGAATTCAAGCTTTTGGATGTTTACATTATTTCCATTATGTTTGATCTTTAGCAAAGTGAGTGACTTTTTTATTATTTTTAAATGACAATTGTATTTTATGAAATTGAAATATTCAACACAAAATGCGAACCTACAGCAGTCCTCAGACATTTGGCTCTCTCTTTTTTGGAAGAGATAAGGTGCTACATTATTGTTCTTAGCACAAGTGCCAGTTAATAAATGGCAGTGTGGGGATAATTTAAAAATATAATGAACACCCAAAATATCCATTCATGCACATAAGGAAAGCCCTCTGGGTTCCAAATATAGACCGCTTTTTTTCATTTTCCATTTATAGATTTTTGGTAAAAAAAAAAAAAAAAAATGATTTGTACCTTTTGTGGAATGGATAGCCTTTTGTCAGGGGATAAATATCTTAGTTAGGTATATTTTTTGTAAGAGAAGAAAATGATTTGTTTCCTAGAAACTGTCAGCATGTGGAAAATGCAACTACACATATAACTACTAAAAAAATGTGCTGGTAGCAGCACAAAGCCTTAGTCCAATGACTGCAGTCGGAACAAACAAGTATCTCTGTCCTGAGAACAGAATTTATCAAAGGTATTAGTTTAGAGTGAGCCAGTGAAACAAAATTATCTATAAACTCATGGTGCAAATTTTTAAAACAAGTATAAATGTCTTGTTATGTTGCTCAGGTTATACAGTTAAGAGGATTTGATAATCACCAGAAGGGAAAATGTGAGCTTGTCATTCCTGGATTTCCCTAGGAATGCTTAGGTAGTTGTGAGTCTCCCCCCTGCTTCAAAATAATAGTATATTTGCATTTTTGCACAAATATTCACAATTGTTTCAAAAAAGACAACATTTTCAGTTCTGTTAAATGATGTCATGTATAGATCACCTTCTTCAAAAGAAATAGGAAAGCTTTATAGCATTAATTTTCCCTCATCCACTTCAAACAACAGCATAGTCCAAACTGGGCAGAAGTAAAGCATTGAGGTGTCTGCTTATATAAGGAAACACTGCATTACTCTGGATGGTATTCACTGGCCTTGCCACACTTTTGCATAGAAACAGTAGTGCTGAATGTGGAGGGACCAACTGTCTGCACCCCAGTAAGAGTTATGCAGCTTTATAGCTAATCACAGGGTGAACACTATAGGTAATATAATTTTCTCTTCTGCAATATTGACTACAGTTATGGTCTTATCACTGCTGATGCAAATCTGATGGCAAAAAAAAAAAAAAAAAAAGATTTCTAAAGAGTTACTCTGACATTTGTCAGAGAATGGATTTATTCTGCTATCTCTATATTACTTTGAGTCATGGCACAGCTTATCCTAAGTCATCATCAAGTGGGCAGTCTAATGACTGAGCCATTGAGCCAAAGCAGTTGTGAAAGTCTCTAACCTATTATTTTTTGCTATATGCTTTCAGATCTATCATAGAGCCACAGAGTACTTATTTCAAAAAAAAGGGATTAAGAAAAATGTTTGATTATGAAATTGCTGCTGTTTCTGCTGCAGGGAAGTGATAAGTCTTGTTTATTGTAGTATTTTGTAGGGAGGGGGAAGGGGACAGAAGTGGGAATTGGCTGTGAAATACAATTTTATGCCTTCACAAGAGTAAATTGTATTAAAGTTATATTCTTCTTCCACCACTGCAGTTGTTGTACATGAGGAGAGTCTATATGCTGCTACTGCTGTCTGGAACAGTGTTTGCAATATACTATACTAATAGCTATTTAATCGTTTATTATTTGGGTTATCATTTGTAAGTGTATAACAATCATTTATAAAGGGAGAAAAAATGATTAAAATGTCATTTTAAACAAATTCCTACTAATATGAAGCTTTTCAAGTATGATTTGTCTAAATGTATATCACTAGGGAAAATGGTATTTTCCAAAGGTCTACTGGATTCACAATGCACTTTTAGACTGTGTTTAGATATGTAATAAAAAGCAGAAGTTGGCAATTACTACAGTAGAACTTTCTGAAATTTCTGTAACAATTGTTTTGCAATAAAAGAAAAGATGTAGTTCAAAACATCTGTACTTACTGGTACATTTATTCATGGTCATTTACTTCAAAGCAATAAAAGAGCAGTGTGATGGAAACTGCTTTTCTTTAAGACCTCCCAATGCTCTAGTTCTAACTTTACAGCTTTAAAAAAAAAAAAAAAAGAAAAGAAAGAAAGAAAAAAAATGGTTTGCTGCCTTGCACACTGACACTTTGAATGCTCTAAGTTACTTCTACCTCTGAGATGGGGTGTCATTCAGGTATCCCTTCTCCTGGTCATTATCAGACCCAAGTTTGAACCCAGACGGACAGACATCTTGATGTGTTTGTTGAAAAGAAGTGATAGTTTCTTTTATTTACAGCTCCCACTTCAGCAAGTTGTTAGATGTAAGTATTGATTGCAGGTCCACTCTAAGTTGTTTCCACACAGTCTTGAAGAAACACACTCATCTGTATGGCACACTACCCAGATGGGTGGCATCATTGGCTCTTGTAGCTAAAGAAGGTTCATTGAAAACAACAGAAACCAAGGAAGCCACAAGTACCCATGACCTCCTCTGAACTTGTATCTCAGCTTCTTCAAGAAAGAAGTCATTACCTCTGTCTTCATGCTGCTCTACAACCAGCCCTGGTATTTCCTCACAAATATGCTGGAAAAAAGAGGTTTTACTCTTTTACTCTTTTACTCTTTGACTTACACAAAGTAAGTCAAGGTCAGGATCTGCTCCTTCCGCAAGTGACTCTTCACTGAGATAATATGTGTTTTAACTAAATGCAAAAGAGACACAGGAAACAAATATCCCATTGAACACAAATGTATCAGATACTCAGGATAGTTCTGCACAAATCAGTCACACTTCAGGAGGGGAATGGTTCAGAAAGGTGTTCTTTATTTCAGATTTCTCAGAAGGAAATGATAAATTCCTTAATGAGATTTTATCTAATCCTTTCTCCTAGAGTGCCATTCAGTAAAGACTGTAGGAGCTTTGAAGCCTTACACACACATATATGCACACAGATCTGTGCAAGACAGTTTCTTTCCAGGTAACACTATGTACCTGGTCCTTCCTGAGATTTTTCACAGGAAAAACCTTCATATGAATTCAGACAGTTAGTATATGCCTGTAGAAAGTGATGACTTGATTTTTAAGCCCACAAGCTGCACTCTTATAGCTTATAGGGCAGTGGTCTGGTATCTTTTACTCTAGTTAACACATAATGGCAAAGAACTCCATTTGAAGTTGACCGTGACATTCAACCCTGATTTGTTATCCTCACAACTGAATACAGCAAGAACTTAGAGTGTAGGAATGCTTCTACATCTTCACAGTCTTTGCATATCAACCTCAAATTTGACCCTGTTTATATCTCTGGAACAACAATGAAAAAAATTATAAAATTCCAAAATTTTGTGATTATGAAATTTTCAAATAATTGCAGCATGAGTAGTTGCAGAATTTTATGAAACAATAATGACAAGTAGTATCTAAGGGAAGGTTACTGTAGTATGGTCGTGCAAATTAACAATAGCAGCCCATGAACAGACGTCCAACTGCAAATACAGGCAACTGCTGCAGAGAGCTAAGGGTGGGTTAAGAGCTATGAAAAAAATGGCCTTTGCTAGTGTGCGTTTCAAAACAAGAAGTTTGACAGCTATTCAGACAGCTAGAGAGACTGATACCTTAGACAGAGATAGAGATACCTTAGATAAAGAGCCTACCACCTTCAAAAACTTATTTTTTTTGCCACGCCTTTCCTTATAACATAAACAGATAGCCAAATGTTAAACAGTCTCATGCACATCATTGAAGCAGCTGTGAAAGACACAGAATTATCCTCACAAAATATTCTGGTGATTTTGGTTCTCAGTGTGTAAAGCTAGAATTTTTTTTAACAACCTTGGGAAAAAAAAAAAAAAAAACATGCTGAGGTTCTGAAACATTAGCTGAAAATGTTAACAAATAATCTACTTTTCCTTTACTTGAAAGATTACAAAAATTCAACTGCCAAGCACTATCTGTTAATGAAAATTTTGAAATTTAATATACATCTTTTACCAAAATTCAAATCTTCTGGAAATATCAGTAAAAATAATAAATATGGTTGATTGAATTAAAAAAAAAAAAAAAAAAAAAAAAACAGTCCTTAAAAATAGGAGTCACACTCAAACTTGAGTTCTAACCCACAGCTGCTGAACTACAGTAACTGTATTATAATCTAGGGGTGGGAGAAGGGAAACAGTCTACTTAACAGAAAATACGAACAATGAACTCTAAAATTCACATCAGTCATGCTATGTAGCTAGAACCTGCTTCTTCCCATTGAGGATGTTTCAGGAACTACACATTATCTCTGAAAATAGTAATAGGGTTAGTTCATGAGTAACCCATTTCTACAATGCTATCTATTTTATTAATACTGTAGTATGTTCATCAGAGAATCATAACTTAGGCATATAACTTAGAGCTACAATGATTAATTTGTGCTTATTACTGAATGAACAGTCCCCTTCTCAGTGGGGCTGTTGAGTGGCTTTGATAAATATCTGAAAAGACATTCTGTCTGTTTGCTCCAGTCTTATCTAAGGGATGGTGAATAGCTGCCCTGTTGCAGGAGCAGGCCAAAGATTAAGAAAATGTGACCTGTTTCCCAGTTCCCATGAAGTTCATTTTCTTCCTGAAGCGTTTTGGCTTTCTAACCAGAACAGACTGCCTTCATCTCCACTCCAGTCAGAAAGGAGTGGCAGCAGACATCTTGGAAAGGGCATCACAATGTAATTCCCTTTCTCTTTCCCTTTCCTTTATCTCACTATGTAGAGCCATAGCTAGGGTCTTCATTACCACTGCAGTCCTTTAAACATTTATCCCTAACTTTTATATGCTTGTTTGATTTATCAATAAGTCTAGAAAATATACTAAGACTACCTTAGTCCAAACAGTCCCTTGTAAAATATGTGGGTCTTTTCAGGCCATAAGGCACAGTGGACATTGATGGGAAAACAAGTTCTTCTCAATAACAGCAGCTGATGCTACTCACTGGCCACTGATTTAAAAAAAAAAAAAATCATCTATGTCTCCATTTTGTTTTTGAGACAGTGGAGGAAACAGTGCTGTGCAGCACCTGAGCAGTTTCAGCATGGGGCCTTAGTTCTAGGCTAAGTAGAGGTTGGAAACCAGAGGATTTACTGTGCTCCTGTTCTCTCCTGTTCCTTCCCTTCTGAGATGTGGTGGAACTACGTCAGTAAGTGAACTATAACATACAGGTCCATGCTAGGTAAGTCTTAACAAATAATTTTAGTCCAAAATGAAGGTCAAGGGTGTGATTAAAAAACAAAACAAAACAACAAAAAAAGTACTTTAACAGTACAAATCCTATAGCAAACAGACAAACAAGCAAATAAAATAAAAATCAAGTGCAGAGCAACAACTTATGGATCAAAAAGGGCTCAATATGAAGCGGACACTGAAGATTCAGTTTTACTGAGAAGTTAGTTCTGGGTGCACCAGGAAGTTAGCCATGCATTTTTTCAGTTTAGATGAGGTTGCACAGAATAATTATACATTAAAAAACTATTAATTAAGAAATGAAGACAACCAACATGAAGAGTTACTGTACTGTTGAAATTTGGCACTGGAATTTCTTTTTTAAATGAACATTTTCCAGAGTGCACACTACGATAGAAAATATTGTACAGCATGTATTATTTGTTTAAACTGTCCTAATAATGTTTTCATGTTGAAGAAATGGCTAAGACCTTTGCCTGGCCTCTATTAAAAAAAAAAAAAAAAAAAATCCCTTTCTTTCTCTGCTGGTGGAGTTAACACCATAATCAAAATGTTATATTTTATCACGTTTTAAGAGAAACGCTGATTCAACACAAATGAGGCAAAGCACTTGCAGCGGAGGCTGAGGTGCCGATGGAAATGAGCAGCCCAGTTGTTGTGAGGAAGGTCAGTGTTATGCAGTGCCATGCAAGAACCAGGTCCCACACCCCGATGGCTACAGGACACTCGGAGGTGACCACTACACCTCCTAACGAGGTGTTAAGGGCAAGCAGGTCCAGCTGACTCGCCAGTTTACCCTCCTGTACTGAGTAGAGCCTAGGATCCAAGTTGCATTTACAGTAACATGTCATGTGAAGTACTGCTGTCTGCAAATCTGGATAGCTTCCTAATTCGAAAGGGGTAAATTGGCTTGCTCCACCTGTGTCTAAAGTTATTTACACTGAAAGCTAGCAGCCTTCAAGAGCAGGATGGAGGAAAGCGTGTGTCCTGCATGGTAAAGCACAGGCACTCACAGCATTTCAAACCTTTCTCCGCTGGCTTTTTCCCCCCCTCCCCAGACGCGAGGGTCCCTGCTCGCCGCACCGTCCCGACAGCGGCTCTGGGACACGGTGACATTTCTGTCCAAGTGGCCGCTGGATGTCACTGTTTCTTATCCGAGAGGCACCCACGCTGACAGCATTTCTGTGACTGGAAATAAGGGAATTGAGGGCCTTAGGGACAAAGGAAGGAGCGAGCTTCACAGCTTGCCCCAGGACAGCCGCTTGAAGCATCCCTTATTGAAGGCCCAGGTGGTGCAGGAGCCACAGGGGACCAACAGTGGCCAGGCAGGCCCCGGCTGTAACCAAAACTGACCGAGCCACCCTGAACTTTGGTTGGCATGTACTATCAATTAGGACTGTGAACATGGGTAGGTTGAAGTGGGAAGCCCTCTGAAATAAATCCTTGGGGCTCTGTTGTAGATAGACCTGGCACTATGCTAACAAGTGGTTTTTGGAGGAAGAAGCAGAGTGCCTGATCTATTTGTGTTACCCATGCTCATCACAATTTCTCTAAGTCCAACAAGAAAAGAATTGCATAAATAGCATAACTCCTTAAGTGGAAATCATCTGCAGTTTGAAACTCAATCATATATGGGGATGGTAATATTATTTCTTATAAATGGAAATGTCAGGCAACTTTAGTCATGTTTTAATTGTTCAGAATGTTGCTAAACATTGTAATCATTAAGATTGAAGTTTTCTGGTATGATTCCTGGTTGGAGGTAAAGGTAACCAGGGAAACAAATGAAAAACAAACAAACAAACAAACAAAAAAAAAACTTATTCTTACTAAACACAAACAAATGAAAAAATAAACAATCAAAAAAAAAAATCTGAATTTTGCATGTATACCTTAAAATCAATGAGTAGCAATGTGGATTTTTTTTATTACTATTATTTTTCATACAGATATTTTATCGTACAGATATTTTGTACCCATGTAGAACTGATGACGACTTACTTATACCTACAGCACTGGGATATTGGATGCCTTTTTGGAACCAGCCACCAAAAGCAGAAACAGGAGGATTCTCACTGCAATTCTTTATTAAATTATTTCCCATAACAGAATTCTGCACAGCAGACACTGGAAAGTGTGATGTAAAAAAGAATCACATAATACTACACCACTTTAGACACAAAACCTTCCATGACAAAAACCTGCTCTGGCTTTACAGGCGCAGAACGTCTGGAGAGAGGAAGGTTGTCTGTGTGAAGAGCTTTTTCCATTAAGGGGCTTTTGCACATCTATCAAGATGAGGAGCATCAGAAAGTCAACTGTATTGTACTGACCACACACCAGGCAACTGGCTGCTATCTTAGACTGTGGCACACTGTCTTTGGGAGTTGTTAATCAGAAAACAACGTTCCTGAAGAACTCCAAGGTGATGTGATAATTATTGTGTCCTTCTCATTTTCTGAATTTTTGGTTTGGTTTGTTTGTGTGCCATAGGGCTGAGCACACAGGACAGATAGAAATCAATGGGAACTCTCTGAACATGCAGAGGACTGTATAACAACAAATCTCCTGAAAAATCAGGTCCCTAATTAGAACCTAAGTCCCCCTGACAGAGCCCCTTCTGTTCCCTTAGACAAGTAGGAGAAAATATGTTCATGCTATGTTCACCCTTCACTACCAAGAACACTTCTTTTTGCGATATTCATACAGGAAAATTGGGTACAATCTCTCCTCTAAGTCCTCTCAACAGGCAAATCCTATTCTCCCACCTCCCCAGGGAGCAGTTAATGACTTTTCCATCTGTGAGTATTCCTGGGCAAACCACCCTCAGCCAGGAGACTGTTTGAAGCTGCTCATTGAGCCATAGGGCTCCAAAGCCCAGAGCAAAGCTAGGTTAAGGCATTACCCCAGTGCAGTTTGAAGAGTGTCAGGCAGAGAAAGGATCATAAAATGTGGGAAATCTTTCAAAGTTCGGAGTACTTTTTATATGCTGTATAATAGAAGGGGACACTGATGACATAACCAGCTGTTTCTCTTGCTCCCTGTTTTATTAGGCATGTTCTGAGGTGACCTATTTTAAGCCTCCTGGGCTTGGAGAGCAAAAGAAAAAGGCAGAGAGAGGGGAAAACCTGTTTAATGATTCCAAAAGAGGTTTCATACATCAGCTAAGCCCCCGGCTGTTTGGCAAAATCATGCATAGAAAGTACAGGTTATGTATCTCCCAAGGGACTATGGGAAAATGTGGGCCGTTAGAAACTGTAAGCACCTACTGCATTAGGCAGGAGCTGAGCAGATCTATCGATCTAGCTTCAAATGGCCATACCATTATGCCATTTTGGTGATCTGGTGCTAAGCCACCATATCCTTGTTTCACATCTGCCAACAGAAACATCACACAGGGGAAAGCACTGGAAATTGTGAAAAATAACATTAAAGATATTAATCCCCTACTGTGGCAATGTCACAAGTTCAGCCAGTCAATTAATCTGGAACTTAGGATGGATCTTCTGCTACCTTTTTTCTACACCTTCCTATTTAATGTAGTGCAAAAGCTGATACAGAGGAAATCCAATGACTGCCGCCTTCACACAAGTGTCTCAAAGTGTCTCAGCAATCACAAGACTCCCAGGTTTGTTTCTCTCAGGGCTCTGAACAGCATAGGACCACCTACACCACAACTGCTATTGCATTAAAAATAAAAAAAATAATAATAACAATAACAATAATAATAATAATAATAATAATAATATAAAGTAAGACTATCCATGATTTAAAAATATATATATATCTTGGCAATCTCTGCCTGGTCTGTTCTTCTGAAACCTCTGAAGCCAGGTCTAAGCCCTACCCACTCCATCTCAAAAAATAAAATATAAACAGTACTAAATGAACATTCAGAAATATTAAGCAACCTCTGTTACATTGCTGTGAACCAGCTCATGTTCCCACTGTGGTAAGTAGAGAAGCCATAGCTCAATGGAAATGGGAGCAGAGTGAGCATGTCCAAGCCAGGAGTAACTATGTGTATATGAATAATAAATAAACCTTGCTGAAAGTGACCACCTGACAGGAATGTAAAGATTGAAAGGAGTATTTTCAGTACTCAAATAAAAGAAAACTTTGAGAAATAAACCTATCATTAAATAAAGAAAAAATCATGGAGCGAAAGGAACATCAGTGTTCATGTTTTCTGAACAGAGTATCAAAAATGCAAACACACGGAGAAACAGATACTGTGAAGACTGAAGTCTCACATTGGCTAAGCCCAAACTGGTCAACTGTCTTCTCCATTGAAGCAACCAAGTAACCCAGACTGCATGCTTAAATGACTAGAAGCAAAACTTGACACAACAAATGAAACCATCCTGAGCCAGCAATACATAGTGTGATGGGTGGTGATGGCTCTCTGCTCCAAGTAAAGGAGCGTCTAAAATCACATGAGTAATAGCTGCTTCAAATTTTACCTTAATAGGATGTATCAGCCTTACATTTCTTCTGTCTTTCTACAGAAAATAAAATAAAAATATTTATTTCTGCCCACTTCTCATATATGCTGGTTGTTCATAAACCCTGTAGGCTGCAATGATTCATCAGAATTTACATAGTAGCTGCATGAAAGGTTTTTTATCCCTTCTTTAATAACACAGGGCAACTTAACAGCTCTGAATTTCTGTGTAAAAGCTATTGTTAGAGTATCAGGCCAAAACACTGTCCTAGCTGCCAGCATGACAGTCCTAGTAATCAGGGCTGTAAGAAACGGATTTATATTTGGCTTTTATTCCTGTTACAGCAGCACACTCCAGAAACATACTACTTTTACTGCCATTAGTATTGATAGCCACCTTTCCAAATCTCCTAAAGCCTACTTGTGCACACAAATGGTAGTGATTCATAGCAAATGATTAGTCAGAGCTGCAATCAATGAAAAGTTAAGGACATAAGCCCCCTTCATTCAGCGTTTCCATGTGATTTCCCCAGCCTAGTCTTGGAAATAAAAGAACTAGAACACTTACCCATTGACACCTGCTATCCCATGGCTGCCACACACACAGATAGCACAGAGAGTCAGACTGCACTTGATGAGGCCACCTCTGGTGCAGGGATGAACTCAGCCTGCCAGCTGCCACCTCTTTTCTTGGCAGCTTTGGGTGACACAGGAGCTGGGGCAGGCTTCGGGTGAAATTGCAGCTATAGTGGTGCACCACACACTGCAATAATTTCAGCTAGCTGTAGCAATGGCTAAGTACAAGAGAAGCCATGACTATCTACCATCTTCCAACAAGGACAAGCTGAATCATCCCAGACCAATGGTTCACCTGCTAGCAGAGGACACTGCATGGTACAAGGAGGTACTAAATTGTGATTAAGCAAGCTGCGGGGCTTCAACAGGTGAGGTGCTGAGAAGTTCACAGGCCATTTACTGTTGTTGTAAATGAGGGCACAACAAATGCCACAGTTGGCTTTCAGAGGGGCAGTGCTGTTAAAATATATAAATAAAAATCTTCCAAACCGAAGGCCCAAGGCACAATTAGCAATCTGTAACAAAAGAGTTAAGTACTTGTTAAAGAGGAAATTTGAATAAACCCTAATTTAAAGGTACACCCTGAGAGCAATACACTAACTTGCAGTTGCAATTGGAGTCCCACGGCTTCAGGTACCTGTCTGTGGGTACAGGTGATCCTTGCAGCTGGCTTCCCACCATGTTGTTGATTAAGATGCATTCACTTCTTCCAGAGCCACTAATGTGAACCACCACTCGTGGCATCACAGGGCCTCATTAAGCAGATTGCTGATTATCTTTTTTTGGCATAGATTTACTTGGATTTTGATGCACAGAAGGAGTACAATTGTGCTGAGTGAGTGCTTCACAGGCCACTGACAGTGCCCTAACTGTTGTCATCTGCACCAGTATCTGGTCCATGTACGGTCCTGTGAGTTTTCTGAGCTTTGTACCTTTTTCTGTACAGACTGTAGATTATGAACACCAGCTGAAAGGGTCATGTCAGTCACAGATCCCGCCGTTCTTCCCTGCAATTTTCTGGTCAAATATTCTGCAGTGCCCCCAACCCAGACCTTCTCTCTCTCCTGTAAAAGCACTGACACATCCATGTACTTCTGCAGGCACCTTAACTGCTTTTGTAGAAGAAAAAAAAAATATAAAAAATCAAACAAACAAGATTTGAATAATGTCATAAAATTGATCATACATCTTGAAAACTTTCACTTTTTTTTTTCAAAAAAGCACTGGAAAATGGGCAAATAACTAAAAGACAGGAAGAGCAATGCCCTATATAGTCTTACAAGAAAAAAGAAATCTCAAATAAGCTTTACATGATTGTAACATTTGAGGTCCATATTTTTCAATAATACAATAAATGATCTTGATGAAGTTCACATCTGTTAGTGAACTATACATGAAGTAGTATTAGTCTTCTCAGATCTATTATCTGCTTGAACTATCTGTCAAATATTTAGAAAATGCTTTCTTTGTTTTTGATTATTCACCAGCAGTTCTTTCTCTCTGACCAGATAATAAGAGACCAGGACATTTTAGGTACTCTGACAAACTGGAGTATATCTAAATCCTTTTTTGGGGGAAAATTTTTTCTTGTACACATGAATTTGAAGCATGTCTTGTAAAGAGTTTGCAATTAGCACTTGAACCACTGCTTCAATTAAGGCTTCAAGGAAAATTCACTTCTTAGTACACTTGAAACACACAGGTATTTAGGTGGCAGGAAAAAGCCAGTCTTCTCCCCACTCAAGTCTAGACAATAAGAAGATAATATTTCTACTTCTATTTAATCAGTCTGTGACTCAGGATCAAACATTCAAAGATGTTTAGCACCTAAATATGTTTAGCACAAAGATGTTTAGTACCTTCATGGGTGCTTTAATATCAGAATAATTAAAGAGCTGAGCTTTGCTCCTTCAGCCAGTATTTTTGTAATTTAGTTATCAAAGTTATTCAAAAGGGTCACACACTCACCAAAGTTACTTAAATTGTAAGCAGATATTTATTGACATTCGTCAGCTATCTGTCTAGCTCACTATGGGATCTGCACAACAAGCCTGTTTCAATACAAGCAGGTCACTGGTTCCTGCACAACTCTCAGGTCTCTCAAAATTCTAACTGGTAAAATGAATGCTATAATTTCTTTCATTATACTTTGAAGGTACAGGGAACTCTAGTAACAATCCTCAGTTTCTTTATATCCTATAATATAAAGCAGGATTAATGTTGCAAAGCCCTAAAATCTTAACAAAATAAAGGTCATCTATGCATTCTCTTTCTGCACAAAGTTATACATTTATTTACATATTCAAATACTATTGTATTCTTCCTCCCCAGGATTGGTTTAAATTGATGAGCATCTATGTTGTTTTCTCATCAGTCCATGCCTTATGCTCCTACTTTTTAAGATCAACTTTTAATTTCATTTTGGGGGTTTCTGTAATAGTTGTTGCTAAATTAACAAATATTTTTACATATTTATGAATTAATTTATTTCTGCAATGACTCTGACATGACTAAGCGTTGATAATCTCAGTTTACAAAACGGTTTGTAATGGTGGAAACTCAATTTGAAAAATTTGCCATCCAAACTTCTAACATGTTTTATACTGAACGTTATCCATTTGAGATAATCTTGATAGATTTTTTACAGCTGTGAGCATACGCTGCCTTTGAAAATAGCCTCAGGTCAGGTATCTGGAAAATGAGAGACGTTTGGTGGCAGTCAGAATTTTAATTGAAATGACTTAACCAAAATCCATTAGAACTTTGTGGCAAAAATGGTGACAAAGCCCAGTCCTTCAGTGAACATTTCTCCTTCATATTTTCTTTTCTATTCCTTCATTGTAATGACCATTGACTTGAAGCATTCCACTGGGAAGTATTTTGTGACAGAAAATATCATAATTTAGGATGCAGAAAAGCTACGGAAGCCAAAACAATCCTTCTTCAACAGCCCACCTAAAACCAGAAAATTTTCCTCCCTGTCTGAGCATACTGACATCTGCCTGCTCAGTTGCCAAGGCTGAGCTCCCCCTCTGCTTCCTCCACCTCTTTGTGAAGCAGGCAAAGGAAGAGAGGATTCATAGTCCCCTACCTAATGGCACCAGGGCTGAAAGGGCTTTGTCATCATCAGTGTGTGCCTGCAGGAAGAATCAAAATTAAACTCAGGCAACCAGGAAGCCAAAATACTATTTCTGTTCCTTGGTAACTAAATTATTTATTTAAAAAAAAAAAAAAAAGAAAAAAAGATAACAGATAACTGATAAGTCTCATTCCCATTTGAGAAGAAATTTATAAAAAAAAATAATAATAATAAAAAAACACCAAAGTACAAATATATTTTTCCATGTATAAGGGGTTGTTAGATACTAATTGTCTTTATACAGACTTTGGAAAGAAAAAAATCTGACTCCTACAGAAAAAAAAAATATTTATTCCTTTGTACCACACATCTTTTTATTGATTATTTATCCCAAAAAAAATCCATCCTGTGCACTGAGTAAAAATTCTGTGGATAGGATGGTATGTAGTCATATAATTACAGACTGCTGAACACACAAGCCTCAGGGGTCTAATTGAGGTTGAATGGGCACCTGCAAAGGCAACCTTTCTCAACTTCTGAATGTGCAACTTCCAAAGATTAATATTAGCAGCTTGGGACCTTAAATTGTTTGCAGTTTTGCTAAAAGAAAAGAACAACCCACCCATTCTGCCCCACCAGGTACTCCTTGTGTATTTGTACTAGACCATAGTGGAGCTGGAGCTTCTAATGTGGCAGCTCTGTGCTTGAAATGAAGGAGTGAGGGGTGGCAGCTGGTGTCACCCACAGGGCTGGCAGCCAGGAGCAGAGGGACTAGGTCATTCCCATTCCCCAGCCAGCCACAGAGGGGGTGCCCACTCCCCACCAACAGTGTCCCAGTGCCTGCCCCAGGGCAGCTCCCAGCCTACCACTTCCCGCCCCTGCACACCATACATCCTTGTCCCTGTGTCTTCCCTCTCAGATGCCAGAGATGGCCTGACAGCTGAAAGATGGTTTCCTCAGCAAAAATCCTGTTTCTGAGCTTCTAGCAGTTTACATGAATTGCTAAAAAGTGAAGGCTCTGCATGATGCCAAAAATATGAAAGGGAATATGCCTAAGAGGTCTCTTGTCTACCTCTAACTTCACAAGAGTTATATTTCATTTCTCTTCAGTGGTACTAATCCTGACTTACTAGGTTAAAAAAGACAAGAATTAGACCAGCATTTAATTTATACAATACACAGACTCCATAAGGTGATTGATAACTCAAAATTTAGTTTTTGAACTATTGAAATGAATTTTTAAGACTCAGTAGCTCCTGAATGCCCCTTTACCCTTGCACTGCTGTGAAAGACCCACGTAAAAGCTAACACACTACCCTGAGGAAAAAATCAAAGGGAAATTAATCTACATGCTACACCCAACACAGAAATGTTAACAAAGCAGCACAGCTGCTTGAGCAGCTGAAAGAGTCTTGTCTTTTATCTGCAGAAATATGGAAAAGTGTGTCAGAAGGAAAATCTGACTTTCAAGTTGATTGTGACCTCTTTAATTTATAACCTGGTTTAAAATAATAGCCTGTACTGAAAGCATCTGATCTTATCCATCAGCAGAACAGGGGGCTGCACGTTCCTCCAGGTTACTGCTCTGCAAAATTATGAACTTCAGGAAAAAGCACCACAGTGGGTATGGAGAGAGTTTAACTCTAACCTTCAAGCAATCCACAACCTCACAGACTCCAAAATCCAAATGGCCACAGTGGGCAACTATCTGTTGAACTGAGAAAAATTTGACTCACTGCCAACACAAGCTCTCAGCAGTGACTAACAGTGACTAATAGAGGACAGGAATATATGTTGTGGATGTAGCTAATACACTTTACTCTAGATAACACGTTTGGTTTTTATTTCATAGAATCATAAAATCATAGAATCATTTAGGTTGGAAAAGACCTTCAAAATCATGAAGTCCAACCAACCACCTGACCTACCAGGCCATAGAATCACAGAATGGTTTGGGCTGAAAGGGACCTTAAAGATCATCCAGTTCCAACCCCTTGCCATGGGCAGGGACACCTCCCACGAGACCAGGCTGCCCAAAGCCCCATCCAACCTGGCCTGAAACACTTCCAGGGATGGGGCATCCAGTTTCTCTGGGCAACCTGTTCCAGTGCCTCTCCACCCTCTGAGTGGAGAGGCATTTCTTGTGAATATCTCATATAAACCTACACTCTTTTAGTTTAAATCTATTACCCCTTGTCCTATCACTACACTCCATCAGTCAACAATATCCCTTAGTGCCATGTCCATATGTCTCTTAAATACCTCCAGGAATGAGGAATCGACCACTACTCTTGGCAGCCCATTCCAATGCTTGACCACACTCTCCACGAAAAAAATCCTCCTAATGTCCAAGCTAAACCTCTGCCATTGCAACCTGAGATTTTCCTCACATCCTGTCACTTGTCATGTGAGAAAAGAGACCAAGTCTTCTTGCTGGGACCTCCTTTCAGGTAGTTGTGTAGAGCAATGAGGTGTCCCTTCAGGCCCCTCTTCTCCAGACTAAAAAATAAACATTTCGCTCAGTCACTCATAAGTTCCATCTTCTAGTTCCATCATGAGTTTTGTTTTCAGTTCTTTTCTGCACATACTAACACAACTCAATATCCTTTTTGCAGTGAGGGGCCCAAAACTGAGCACATTTGTTGTGCAGTCTCATCAGTGCCTGGTACGAGAGAATAACTATTTCCCTAGTCCTGCTGGCCACCCTATCCCTGATGCAGGTCAGGATGCTGTTGGTTTTCTTGTCCACTTGGGCACCCAGCTGGCTCACATTCAGCCAGCTCTCAGCCAGTGCCCCCAGGTCTTTTTCTGCCAGGCAGCTTTCTGGCCACTCTTCCCCAGGCTTAAACTGCTGCTCAGGGTTGTTATGACCCAAGTGCAGGACCCATCACTTAACCCTATTGACTGATCTGTGGCTGGACACGGCCCATCAATCCAGCCTATCCAGATCGCTCTGCAAAACCTTCCTCCCTTCAAGCAGGTCAACATTCCTGCCCAACTTAGTGTCATCTGCAAACTTACTGAGGGTGCACTTGATCCCCTCGTCCAGATCATTGATAAAAATGTTAAAAGGAACTGGGCCCTTTACCGAGCCCTGGGGAATGCCACTGCTGTCCAGCTGCCAGCTGAGTTGAACTCCATTCGCTACGACCGTTTGAGCCCACCACTTCTTCACCCAGCAAACTGTACACCTGCCCAAGCCATGAAGAGGCTGTTTCTCCAGGAGAGCACTGTAGGAAATGATGTCATTCACTTTACTAAAATCCAGGTAAGCAACATCCAGAGCCTTTCCCTCATCTACTAAGCAGGGGAGAGGGTTGTCATAAAAGTGGGTTGGTGAGCACTTCTGCCAGCTCCTTCAGTACCTTTGGATAAATCCCATCTGGCCTCATAGGCTTACGAATGTTCAAGTAATGAAGTTGGTCACTTACAGTTTTCCATTGGATTATAGGAGTTTCAACCTGCTCCATGTCAGTGCTGTACATCTCAGGGGGACAGGTACCCTGAGAACAATTGTCCTTACTAATAAAGACAGAGGCATTACCAATAAAAACTGAAGTGCCCCTGCCTGTCCTCTGTTTCTCCAATCAGTCAAAAAGCCAGCCTCCCTCACATGCTGCCTTTTATCCCTGGGAAGGACTCCACCAGAAATCTTGCAAAGCCCTGTGCAAGGCTAAATGCCCACAGAAAACTCAGCCAGCTGGGTTACTGGTGAGGTGGTATGGTGCTGTCAGGTTGCTTCCTTGTACTTGTCTCCTTGTTTCCTACCCACCCTTGTAATATAAGCTCCCAGCCATCTCAGGCTCCCAGATGCTGTGCTAGTGCAAGCACAGAGCGACCACAGCAGCTGCATCCAGCAAGGTAGCAAAAAGCAGCTGGGGACACAGCTGCACTGCTCCCAGAGAGGGCTCTACCAGCGGTGTAAGCCCCTGCAGTGTTTATTATCCATAGCTGTGTGAATGACATTGTATCTTGTTTTTGTCTTCATGTGGTATTTAAATAGGCAAGGATTTCTATTCTCCCTGTTTGTCAGCCCTCAGAGGAGCTTAGTACAGACTGTCCTGTTTGAGTGATACAGGAGAAACTTGGGAATTTAAAAGGGAAACCTTAACAGCAACAGGGAAAACAAAACAAAATAAAACAAAACAAAACAAACAAGCAAAAAAAATCAAAGTTAGGATAGATCCATCTGTTCTTTTTCAGGCATACTTTGTCACTCATTCAGTTTACTGAGTATATCTGTTTCATAGAAGAGTTTTCTCTATCATAGGGCAAGACTGTTAAGGAGGTCTTAATGACTTTTCTTTGTTCTTAAAAAAAAAATACAAAATTAGCTTTATTTTCAAGGACAAACTTCCTTTTATCTGCAACTGCAAATAATTATAAACTTATTGGACATCACAATTCAGCAGAAACGAAGAAAAATGGACAGTCACTCTTCTACCTTCTATTCAAAACTTCTGTGAGGTTGCCAGAAAAATGTCTTTGAAACTTCTTCCACCTACGATCACTGAAAAAGCATGACACAAATCTAGTAGCCAGACTCGTAAACTATCACTACTTTAACATCTGGCTTGGCCAAATTAATTCTAAAATAAATGAATAAATAAATAAATAAATAAAACTACTTCTTTGTGATCTACAACCAAAAGAGAAGAAAAATAGTTCCAGGTGATTAGGAAATTATTATTTTACACATATGGCTCTGCTAAACAAGTCAAAGATTATAACCACCCTAAGTCAATCATCTTTAGTTCAAAGTTCACTCGATATTGCAGATCCATGTTATGGCTTGTAGAAATTCATAGGCTGACTAACACTTAGCCAGGAATTTCAAAATTAGGCATCTAAATTCATATTCAGACATTTGAGTGAGTTCCCTGAATTTCAACACCTGTACCACCACCACCAGTATCAGTTCCTACTGGCTGTTGCAGCCTCTTCTCAGGATGAAGAACTTGTCACAAGAAAATTCTGCTTTGCCAGACTTGTTAAGTCTGGTTTCACGTACATTTCACAGAATATACGTTATATATTCAACAAACCTGGCAGAGAAGAAAAATGTCCCTATAGTTGTATCCAGGAGTTTCAAAAAAAATCATGATGATACATGTATTCATATGGAAACATTTATGTCAGAATGTCTGACAAGAAAATGTTACTTACTAAGGCTTTTTAGCGTAAAATTTGAACTTTTAGGCCATCAATGATACCAACAGAAGCCTACTTAGCTGTTTTATCAAAAAAAAAAAATGCTAATTTAACATTTAAATACAAATACAACCACTCAAATATAAGGTTACAACCTCTGATACTTTAGTGTTATTGATTTGTCACTTCAAATATGTGTAACAGTTTGAAAAGCAATAAATGTATGTCAGGTAATTCAACACAAAATTTCAGAAAAACAGCCTTTTCTCTGATACATATCCAGATACCTTCATTACTAAGTACACATATATTCCTAAAATACTCATCTATACTCAAATCACAGACTACATTCCCAATATGAGTCATATCCTCTGCATGTGAAAAAGCTACCCAAAAGTAGGCCCACCTCCAACTCAACTCCTTTTAAACAAGCAAAAATCAAAGCACTCCTTTTTGGCATCCAGATCATCCAGGGATGGGATGCCCTCAGCATCCAATGGTTTTCCCCTTCTACCAGAAACTTCTGCAACCATTCCCATCTTACCACCATGGCCTGCAAAACCTCTCCACAACACACCATTGTAATACATCCTGAGATAGCAATGGGGTCTGTTCGCCTTCCCACTCTGCACTCCCTTACTCGGCACCCGGCCTGGTGACCGCAGACGGGTCCCTATCTCCAAGGGGAAAACGGATCCTAGCCCAGGAGCTGGCAGGGCTCGTTGAGAGGGCTTTAAACTAGGAAAGAAGGGGGATGGGGCTGAAATTAGGCTTGTTGGAGCTGTACCAGGGGGAACAATGGCAAAGCCGGGGGAGAAGGCAATGGCCCGACTGAAGTGCATCTACACTAATGCACGCAGCATGGGTAACAAACAAGAGGAGCTGGAAGCCATTGTGCAGCAGGCAGGCTATGACTTGGTTGCCATCATGGAAACGTGGTGGGACCACTCTCATGACTGGAGTGCTGCTGTATCTGGCTATAGGCTCTTCAGAAGGGACAGGCAGCACAGAAGGGGTGGTGGTGTGGCTCTCTATATTAGAGAGTGTTTTGATGTTGAGGAACTTGAGGCTGGGAATGATAAGGTTGAGTCTCTATGGGTTAGGATCAGAGGGAAGGCCAACAAGGCAAGCATCCTGGTGGGGGTCTGTTATAGACCACCGAACCAGGATGAGGAGATAGATGAGGAGTTCTACAGGCAACTGGCAGAAGCCACGAAATCGTCAGCGCTTGTTCTCGTGGGGGACTTCAACTTCCCAGACATATCCTGGAAGCACAACACAGCCCAGAGAAAGCAGTCTAGGAGGTTTCTGGAGAGCGTGGAAGATAGCTTCCTGATGCAGCTGGTTAGAGAGCCTACCAGGGTGTCCTGGTTTCAGGCAGGACAGAGTTAATTTTCCTCCTAGTAGCTGGCAGGGTGCTATGTTTTGGATTAGGATGAGAAGAGCGCTGATAACATGCTGATGTTTTAATTGTTGTAGAGCAGTGCTTACACCAAGCCAAGGACTTTTCAGCCTCTCTCTGTCCTGCTAGCGAGCAGGCTAGGGATGCAGCAGGAGCTGGGAGGGGACAGACCCAGGACAGCTGACCCAAACTGGCCAAAGGGGTATTCCATACCATCTGACGTCATGCTGAACAATAGATAGGGGTGGCTAGCCGGGGTGGAGGGGGGGCCGGCTGCTCCAGGATAGGCTGGGCATCGGTCAACGGGTGGTGAGCAATTGCATTGTGCATCACTTATTTCGTACACATTATTACTATTAATACTATTATTATTATTATTATTGTTATTGTTATTCTTTTCCCTGTCTTAATAAACTGTCTTTATCTCAACTCACAGACTTCACTTTCCCGTTTCTCTCCCCCATCCCGGAGAGGTAGGGGGGAGGGTGAGCGAACGGCTGTGTGGTGTTTGGCTGCCAGCCGGGCTAAACCACAACAGTCCATTTGGCACCCAACATGGGACTCGAAGGGTTGAGATATCGACAGATTTGACCAGAGTGTGTTAAACTAAAATTGGTATAAGTATTCGACCTGCTTAATAGTTGCTAGTCACAATGTTGATTGCCTTAATCTCAAGTCTGCTGTGCCTGTTTCCCAAATTGAGTTTTATAGCAAGTTACTTTCTGTATGTGCTCCCTGTCGTGCTGTTTATCCTTTCCGGGCCCTGGTTTAAGATTGTTATGGTACTGTGTGGTGTAACGATGGCTTATGAAATGATGAGATTTCTGGTCATGACTCTAACCTGGTATTTGTACTCAGCACTGTCATCGACTCCATACTTCGGAAACTATATCTCAGAAACTATTAGCAATTACACCTATTGCCTTTTTCATCAGGGAGTCAATCTGTGGAGGGGACAGGTGAAGATATTTTTTCCTACCTGTTCACTCTCCCTTCCTCCTTCACCACCCTCTTATCCCCCGAGCTAGTTACAGTAGCTCTCCAAGATGTTGAATATCCTTGGGATACTCAGACCAGCATGTTCTTGTTGTTATGTCTCCTGAATGCGCTTCAGGTTTTGTTTAAGGTTAAACAACTACTTAGGAATCTCATCCGGAGATCTGTCTTGAGGCGGGATATTTGCGAGTGGCAGGGAGTGTGGGAGGATATGGGCAGGTTTCTAGATCAGTGGGCACCTCCAGTGTTTCGGACATTCACCCCTGAACAACTGCAAAATCCTAAAAAACTGGTAGAATGCTTGAAAAAAAGGTGTCATGACTCTGGCAGTTCCAAAGTGACACAAATCACTGTGGCATGCTAGGGTCTGGCTTGTGCCTATCGAGCTGCAATTGATGCTACTATCAACCTAGTGACAGACCCTGCGGCCGTTCCAGTCCCGGCTCCTGCAGCCATTCCAGCTCCAGCTCCCGCAGCCGTTCCAGCTCCAGCTCCCGCAGCCGTTCCAGCTCCAGCTCCCGCAGCCGTTCCAGTTCCAGCTCCCGCAGCTGTTCCAGCTCCAGCTCCTGCAGCCGTTCCAGCCCCTGCAGCTGCTCCAGCTCCTGCAGCCGCTCCCACTCCTGTGGCTGGGTCAGGGAAACAAACTGTAGCAGTGCAAGTTGCCCCTGCAGAGGGTATTCCAACCCCTGTGGCAGACCCTGTGGCTGGGTTGGAGAAGCGAACTGTAGCAGTGCAAGTTGCCCCTGCAGAGGGTATTCCAACCCCTGTGGCAGACCCTGTGGCTGGGTCGTAGAAGCGAGCTGTAGCAGTGCAAGTTGCCCCTGTAGAAAAGGTGAAAAAATGGTATAGAAACTTAGGTCGTTTAGAACACAGAAAGTCTTCTGCTAAGTCTGGGTGTGGAGAAGACGAGGCTGGGCCATCAAGTGTGCAGGAGGATGAAGATGAGGATGAGGATGTCAGAAAATCAACAGTAACTACCCGAACCCTATACAAGCGTGAGCTACGAGGTGTGCGAAAAGATTTTGGTCGCTGTATAGGTGAACAGCTTGTCACCTGGCTGCTCCGGTGCTGGGACACTGGAGCCAATGGTGTGGAATTAGAGGGCAGGGAAGCCAGGCGGTTGGGATCCCTTGCTAGAGATGCAAGCATTGACAAAACAATTGGAGATGGAGCACGATCTCACAGCCTCTGGAGGCGTCTCCTGTTAGCTGTGAAGGAAAGGTATCCCTACAAGGAAGAACTTGTATGTCTACCAGTCAAGTGGACCACCATGGAGAAGGGAATTCAGTACCTGAGGGAATTAGCCGTACGGGAAGTAATTTATAAGGACCTAGATGACACACAAACATCCACAGATCCAGATGAAATCCAGTGTACTCGACCCATGTGGCGGAAGTTTGTACGGAATGCACCATCATCATGGGCCAGCACATTGACGATAATAACCTGGAAAGACGGTGAAGACCCCACAGTGGGTGACATGGCTAAACAACTCCGGAAGTACGAAGGAAATCTCTCCTCTTCCCTACAGGCCTGCGTCTCGGCTGTGGAGAAACTCTCTGAAGAGTTCCACCAACTTAAAGAGAATTTATCTTCCCCCCCACCTGAACAAACCAGTGGCCACCAACTAAAAGAGAATACTTTGGAGAAACTTTTTGAAGAGGTCCACCAACTTAAAGAGAATTTATTTTCCCCCCCACCTGAACGAACCAGTGGCCACCAACTAAAAGAGAATACTTTGGAGAAACTTGTTGAAGAGGTTCACCAACTTAAAGAGAGTGTATTTTCTTCCCCACCTGTACAAACCAGTGTCTCGGCTATTAGGGGTAAACGTGCATCCGTGCAAAGAAGACAATATGGTGGGTACACACCCCGCGCCACCTTGTGGTTTTACCTACGTGACCATGGAGAGGACATGAGAAAATGGGATGGAAAATCTACTGAGACCTTAGAGGCACGGGTACGTGAGTTGCAAAAGAAAACAATCGGGAGAAAGGGGTTCTCTGAAAAGTTTGCTGCTCCAACTTCCAGCAGGCAGTCTTTTAAACACAGAAACGAAGATTCTGACCAGGACTAGAGGGGCCCTGCCTCCAGCCAGGGGGAGGAAAGGGACAACCGAGTTTATTGGACTGTGTGGATTCGATGGCCTGGCACGTCTGACGCACATAAGTATAAGGCTCTGGTAGACACCGGTGCACAATGTACTCTAATGCCATCAAGCTGTAAAGGGCCAGAGCCCATCTGTATTTATGGTGTGACAGGGGGATCCCAGCAGTTAACTGTGTTGGAGGCTGAAGTGAGTCTAACCAGAAATGAGTGGCAAAAGTACCGTATTGTGACTGGCCCGGATGCTCCATGCATCCTTGGCATAGACTATCTTAGAAGAGGATATTTCAAGGACCCAAAAGGGTTCCGCTGGGCTTTTGGCATAGCTGCCTTAGAGACAGAGGACATTAAACAGTTGTCTACCTTGCCCGGTCTCTCAGAGGACCCTTCTGTTGTGGGGTTGCTGAGGGTTGAAGAACAGCAAGTGCCAATCACTACCACAACTGTGCACCGGCGGCAATATCGCACCAACCGAGACTCCCTGATTCCCATCCACGAGCTAATTCATCAACTGGAGAGCCAAGGAGTGATCAGCAAGACCCATTCACCTTTTAATAGTCCCATATGGCCAGTGCGAAAGTCTAATGGTGAGTGGAGACTAACAGTGGACTATCGTGGCCTGAACGAAGTCACGCCACCACTGAGTGCTGCAGTGCCGGACATGCTAGAACTCCAGTACGAACTGGAATCAAAGGCAGCCAAGTGGTATGCCACAATTGATATTGTTAATGCATTTTTCTCCATCCCTCTAGCAGCAGAGTGCAGGCCACAGTTTGCTTTCACTTGGAGGGGAGTCCAATATACTTGGAATCGGCTGCCCCAGGGGTGGAAACATAGCCCTACCATTTGCCATGGACTGATCCAGTCTGCGCTGGAGCAGGGGGAGGCTCCTGAACACCTGCAGTACATCGATGACATCATTGTGTGGGGTGACACTGCAGAGGAAGTTTTCGAGAAAGGGAAGAAAATAGTCCAAATCCTTCTGAAGGCCGGTTTTGCCATAAAACAAAATAAAGTTAAAGGACCTGCACGAGAGATCCAGTTTTTAGGAATAAAATGGCAAGATGGACGTCGTCAAATCCCAATGGATGTGATCAACAAAATAACAGCTATGTCTCCACCAACTAGCAAAAAGGAAACACAAACTTTCCTAGGTGTCATGGGGTTTTGGAGAATGCATATTCCAAATTACAGTCTGATTGTAAACCCGCTCTACCAAGTAACCCGTAAGAAGAATGCTTTTGAATGGGGCCCTGAGCAACGACAAGCCTTTGAACAAATTAAACAGGAAATAGTTCATGCAGTAGCCCTTGGGCCAGTCCGAACAGGACCAGATGTAAAGAATGTGCTCTATACCGCAGCCGGGGAGAATGGTCCCACCTGGAGCCTCTGGCAGAAAGAACCTGGGGAAACTCGAGGTCGACCCCTGGGGTTTTGGAGTTGGGGATACAGAGGATCTGAGGCCCGCTATACTCCAACCGAAAAGGAGATATTGGCAGCATATGAGGGAGTTCGATCTGCTTCGGAAGTGGTCGGTACTGAAGCGCAGCTCCTCCTGGCACCCCGACTGCCGGTACTGGGTTGGATGTTCAAAGGAAGGGTCCCCTCTACACATCATGCAACTGATGCTACATGGAGCAAGTGGGTTGCACTGATTACTCAGCGGGCTCGAATAGGAAACCCCAGTCACCCAGGAATCTTGGAAGTGATTATGGACTGGCCAGAAGGCAAGTACTTTGGGATATCATAAGAGGAGGAGGTGGTCCGTGCTGAAGAAGCCCCACTGTACAACAAGCTACCAGAAAATGAGAAGAAATATGCCCTGTTCACTGATGGGTCCTGTCGTATTGTGGGAAAGCATCGGAGATGGAAAGCTGCTGTATGGAGTCCTACACGACGAGTTGCAGAAGCTGCTGAGGGAGAAGGTGAATCGAGTCAGTTTGCAGAAGTGAAAGCCATTCAGCTGGCCTTAGATATTGCTGAACAAGAAAAGTGGCCAGGTCTCTATCTCTATACTGATTCATGGATGGTAGCAAATGCCCTGTGGGGGTGGTTACAGCAATGGAAGCAGAACAACTGGGAACGCCGGGGCAAACCCATCTGGGCTGCTGCATTGTGGCAAGATATTGCTGCCTGGGTAGAGAACCTGGTTGTAAAGGTACGCCATGTAGATGCTCATGTGCCCAAGAATCAGGCTACTGAAGAACATCAAAACAACCAGCAGGTGGATCAGGCTGCTAAGATTGAAGTGGCTCAGGTGGACCTGGACTGGCAACATAAAGGTGAATTATTTATAGGCCGATGGGCCCATGACACCTCAGGCCATCAAGGTAGAGATGCAACATACAGATGGGCTCGTGATCGAGGGGTGGACCTGACCATGGACACTATAGCACAGGTTATTCATGATTGTGAAACATGTGCTGCAATTAAACAAGCCAAACAGTCAAAGCCTCTTTGGTATGGAGGACGATGGCTGAAATACAAATATGGAGAGGCCTGGCAGATTGATTACATCACACTCCCCCAAACCCGCAACGGCAAGCGCCACGTACTTACAATGGTGGAAGCAACCACCGGATGGCTGGAAACATATCCTGTGCCCCATGCCACCGCCCGGAACACTATCCTGGGCCTTGAAAAGCAAGTCCTATGGCGACATGGCACCCCAGAAAGAATTGAGTCAGACAATGGGACTCATTTCCGAAACAACCTTATAGACACTTGGGCCAAAGAACATGGTATTGAGTGGGTGTATCACATCCCCTATCACGCACCAGCCTCCGGGAAAGTTGAACGATACAATGGACTGTTAAAGACTACACTGAAAGCAATGGGTGCTGGGACATTCAAAAATTGGGAAACACATTTGGCAAAGGCCACCTGGTTAGTCAATACTAGAGGATCTGCCAACCGAGCTGGACCTGCCCAATCAAACCTGTTACGCACTGTAGAAGGGGATAAAGTTCCTGTAGTGCACGTAAGAAACATGCTGGGTAAGACAGTCTGGGCTACTCCTGCCTCAGGAAAAGGCAAGCCCATTCGTGGGATTGCTTTTGCCCAGGGACCTGGATGCACTTGGTGGGTAATGCAAAAGAATGGGAAGGTCCGGTGTGTACCGCAAGGGGACCTAATATTGGGTGAGAATAGCCCATGAGTTGAATTGTAGTATGTTAACTATCATATAACACTGTATGTCATCACTACCATGGTTGCTATATATCATAGATGAAAATGGTGATTAATTAGAAGGTATTGGAAAGAGTGTAACCTGAGCATGACATAAATGGTATGGAATAAGGGGTGGATATCTGTCCTGGTTTCAGGTAGGACAGAGTTAATTTTCCTCCTAGTAGCTGGCAGGGTGCTATGTTTTGGATTAGGATGAGAAGAGCGCTGATAACATGCTGATGTTTTAATTGTTGTAGAGCAGTGCTTACACCAAGCCAAGGACTTTTCAGCTTCTCGCTCTGTCCTGCTAGCGAGCAGGCTAGGGATGCAGCAGGAGCTGGGAGGGGACAGACCCACGACAGCTGACCCAAACTGGCCAAAGGGGTATTCCATACCATCTGACGTCATGCTGAACAATAGATAGGGGTGGCTAGCCGGGGTGGAGGGGGGGCCAGCTGCTCCAGGATAGGCTGGGCATCGGTCAACGGGTGGTGAGCAATTGCATTGTGCATCACTTATTTCGTACACATTATTACTATTAACACTATTATTATTATTATTATTATTATTATTATTATTGTTACTATTTTCCCTGTCTTAATAAACTGTCTTTATCTCAACTCACAGACTTCACTTTCCCGTTTCTCTCCCCCAATCCCGGAGAGGGAGGGGGGAGGGTGAGCGAACGGCTGTGTGGTGTTTGGCTGCCAGCCGGGCTAAACCACAACACAGGGGAGGTGCCCCGCTAGACCTTCTGTTCACAAACAGTGACGGACTGGTGGGAGATGTGGTGGTCGAGAGCTGTCTTGGGCAGAGTGACCACAAAATGGTTCAGTTCTCTATTCTTGGCGAAGTCAGGAAGGGGACCAGTAAAACTTCTGTCTTGGACTTCCAGAGGGCTGACTTTGAGCTGTTCAGGACACTGGTTAGTAGAGTCCCTTGGGAGGAGGTTCTGAAGGGCAGAGGAGTCCAGGAAGGCTGGGCACTCTTCAAGAAGGAAATCTTAATGGCTCAGGAGCGATCTGTCCCCACGTGCCCAAAGACGAGCTGGCACAGAACTAGACTGGCCTGGCTGAACAGAGAGTTGTGGCTCGAGCTCAGGAGAAAAAGGAGGGTTTATAATCTTTGGAAAAGAGGACGGGCTACTCAAGAGGACTATAAGGATGTTGCGAGGCTGTGCAGGGATAAAATTAGAAGGGCCAAAGCTCATCTGGAGCTCAATCTGGCTACTGCCGTTAAAGATAACAAAGAACGTTTTTACAAATACATCAACACAAAAAGGAGGACTAAGGAGAATCTCCATCCTTTACTGGATGCGGGGGGAAACTTAGTTACAAAAGATGAGGAAAAGGCTGAGGTACTCAATGCCTTCTTTGCCTCAGTCTTTAGCGGCAAGACCAGTTGTTCTCTGGATACCCGGTACCCTGAGCTGGTGGAAGGGGATGGGGAACAGGATGTGGCCCTCACCATCCACGAGGAAATGGTTGGCGACCTGCTACAGCACTTGGATGTACGCAAGTCGATGGGGCCGGATGGGATCCACCCGAGGGTACTGAGAGAACTGGCGGAGGAGCTGGCCAAGCCGCTTTCCATCATTTATCAGCAGTCCTGGCTATCAGGAGAGGTCCCAGTCGACTGGCGGCTAGCAAATGTGACGCCCATCTACAAGAAGGGCCAGAGGGTAGACCCAGGGAACTATAGGCCTGTTAGTTTGACCTCAGTGCCAGGGAAGCTCATGGAGCAGATTATCTTGAGTGTCATCACGCGGCACTTGAAGGGCAACCAGGCGATCAGGCCCAGTCAGCATGGGGTTATGAAAGGCAGGTCCTGCTTGACGAACCTGATCTGCTTCTGTGACCAAGTGACGCGCTTGGTGGATGAGGGGAAGGCTGTGGATGTGATCTACCTTGACTTCAGTAAGGCTTTTGACACTGTTTCCCACAACATTCTCCTCAAGAAACTGGCTGCTCGCGGCTTGGACTGGCATACGCTTTGTTGGGTTAAAAACTGGCTGGATGGCCGGGCCCAAAGAGTTGTGGTGAATGGAGTCAAATCCAGTTGGAGGCCGGTTACTAGTGGAGTCCCCAGGGCTCAGTGCTGGGGCCAGTCCTCTTTAATATATTTATCGATGACCTGGATGAGGGGATCGAGTGCACCCTCAGTAAGTTTGCAGATGACACCAAGTTAGGTGCGTGTGTCGATCTGCTCGAGGGAAGGAAGGCTCTGCAGGAGGATCTTGATAGGCTGGACCGATGGGCTGAGGTCAACTGTATGAAGTTCAACAAGGCCAAGTGTCGGGTCCTGCATCTGGGGTGCAACAACCCCAAGCAGTGCTACAGGCTGGGAGATGAGTGGTTGGAAAGCTACCTGGCAGAGAAGGACCTGGGAATACTGGTTGATAGTTGGCTGAATATGAGCCAGCAGTGTGCTCTGGTGGCCAAGAAGGCCAACAGCGTCCTGGCTTGTATAAGAAGCAGTGTGGCCAGCAGGTCTAGGGAGGTGATTGTCCCCTTGTACTCGGCTCTGGTGAGGCCGCACCTCGAGTACTGTGTTCAGTTTGGGGCCCCTCGCTACAAGAAGGACATGGAGGTGCTCGAGAGAGTCCAGAGAAGGGCAACGAAGCTGGTGTGGGGTCTGGAGAACAAGTCTTACGAGGAGCGGCTGAGGGAGCTGGGGTTGTTCAGCCTGGAGGAGAGGAGGTTCAGGGGAGACCTCATTGCTCTCTATAGGTACCTTAAAGGAGGCTGTAAAGAGGTGGGGGTTGGTCTATTCTCCCACGTGCCTGGTGACAGGATGAGGGGAAATGGGCTAAAGCTGCGCCAGGGGAGGTTTAGGTTGGATATTAGGAAGAACTTCTTTACGGAAAGGGTTGTTAGGCATTGGAATGGACTGCCCAGGGAAGTGGTTGAGCCACCATCCCTGGAGGTCTTTAAAAGACGTTTAGATGTAGTCCTTAGTGATATGGTTTAGTGGAGGACTTGTTAGTGTTAGGTCAGAGGTTGGACTAGGTGATCTTGGAGGTCTCTTCAAACCTAGATGATTCTGTGATTCTGTGATTCTGGACTAGAAAGACGTTTTGTTCAATTTATTTGCCTTTTCAATGAGCTCTTACCACTTTCATTCAACTAAATGAAAGCCACTTAACTACACAGAGAAACCAAATTCCATCCTGACAAAATCAAAGTTAGCCTTGCAGATTTCCACCAAACTGAATCTCACATCAGACATTTGTTTTCTAAGTCCGTAGATAGCAAAAACCCACCACAGTAGGTATTCTTAAAGCACTTTGAGCTAAAAAGCTTCAGATCTCACAGGTAAAACCTTTGATCTCAACAGTTAAAAACACAGTCCAGAAGCTTGGAGTGCAGCAGAATCCAGAATTTCTATGGGTAGTCTAGCCTTTTTCTCCTACCCTAGGCACTAAACCCAGGTTTGAATGTATTTGGGGATCAGAACTTGAACCCTATTTTTGACTGTCCTTCTCCAGATGTAATTTGGTCTCAGGTACATTTGTGCATCTTGCTTCCTCAGAGTGAACTGTAATGCTGCTTGGCCTCCTGAGGAGGGAGGGAGGGAGGGAGGGAGGGAAGGAATGAAGGAAGGAAGGAAGGAAGGAAGGAAGGAAGGAAGGAAGGAAGGAAGGAAGGAAGGAAAGGAAGGCAGGAAGGCAGGCTAGGCCTGACATGACAAACGGTAACAGATTAACAGATTTAAACTAAAAAAGGGTAGATTTAGATTAGACATTAGAAAGAAGTTCTTTTTCTTGAGGGTGGTGAGGCACTGGCACAGGCTGCCCAGAGAAGCTGTGGATGCCCCATCCCTGGAGGTGTTCAAGGCCAGGCTGGATGGGGTTTTGAGCAACCTGTTCTGGTGGGAGGTGTCCCTGCCGTTTGCCTGGGAGGTTGGAACAGGGTGATCTTTAAGGTCCCTTCCAGCCTAAACCATTCTCTAATTCTGCGGTTCTATGTTAAAGTAATCAGTTATAGGTTCTCAGAAGTATACCTGCATATAGATATAGAGATAGGGATGTTTTCCACATATATATGAAAAAACCTAGGTGCTCATAGATGTGTATGATGCACATGTATTTAACACCCTAGTACATGTTTTACAATGTAATACATGCATTCCCTATTACTGACATGAAATTTCACACTGTTAGGTCTTCATGAATCTTGATTCTTTGGCTTCTCCAACTGTAGCGGGTTTACGTGGCAAAGTTTTGGTAGCAGGGGGCCATAGGGGTGGCTTCTGTGAGAGGGATCTAGAAGCTGCCCCATGTTTGGTAAGGGCCCCACTGCTGACCAGAGCTGAGCCAATAAGTGATGTTGTTTTGTGCCTCTGTGAGAGCATATTTAAGACAGGGAAAAAAAACACTGCGCCACACAGCAGCTGGGAGAGTGAGAGGATTGAGGAACAGCCTTGCAGGCGCCAAGGTCAGTGAAGAAGGAGGGGGAGAGGTGCTCCAGGCGCCGGAGCAGAAGTCCCCTGCGGCCTGTGGTGAGGACCATGGTGAAGCAGGCTGTCCCCCTGCAGCCCATGGAGTACCACGGTAGAGCAGGGTTCCACCCTACAGCCCGTGGAGGAGACCACTGTGGAGCAGGTGGACCTGCACTGACAGAGGCTGCGGTCTGTGGAAGACCCCTGCCGGAGCAGATTCCAGGCCAGACCTGTAGCCCGTGGAGAGGAACCCACGCAGGAGCAGGTGACCTGGCAGGAGCTGCTGCCCATGGGGGACCCAGGTTGGAGCAGTTTGCTCCTGATGGATGGACCCCCGTGGTACGGACCCATATCTGGAGCAGTTCTTGAAGAGCTGCTGCCTGTGGGCAGCCCACGCAGGATCAGTTCACCAAGGACTGCGTCCCGTGGGAGGGACCCCACAGCACAGGGCACGAGAGTGACCGAGCGGCGGAGAAGAAGCGCTATAGACTGACCATAACCCCCATTCCCCCGTTCCCCTGCGCCGCTCGGGGGTTTGAGGTGGAAGAGGGTGGATGGGGGGGAAGGTGCTTTTGGTTTCTTTCCTTTGTTTCTCACTTCTCTAGCTTGTTAGTAATTAGCAATAAATCTTACTATCTCCCTATGCTGAGTCTGTTTTGCCCATCACGATAATTACTGTGTGATCTCCCTGTCCTTATCTCAACCCTTTAGCCCTTTCCATCATATTTTCTCCCTGTTCCTCTTTGAGGAGGGGGAGTGAGAGAGCGGTTGTGGTGGAGCTCGGCCATGCACCCGCGTAAAACCACCACACCAACCACAACCCAAGGTGGAGGGGGAAGAGTTGTAGACAGCTATCAGCCTCTGACTTGGGGCTACAGCAGACAAGCTTGCAAAGGATGAAAAAGCCAGGAAAGGCCAGGAAAAGCAGAGAAGCACCCAGGTACTGATTGAAGTGCTGGAACCCCACAAGGAGGGAGGCAGGAGCTGACAGAACAGAGCTGTGCTGGTGGAGGAAGGACATGGTGCTCTCGTCTTCAAGTGGCATCAAAGCAGGCTGCACTGTGTGCATTCCTCCAGGATTCCCAGTATCTGAGTTCACCCTGACCACAATGCCTCTGTCTGGGGACTGCTGACAATATACATCTGCTTCCTCTCCAGACACAGATGAAAGACTCTGTTTTGGGAAAAAAATAAAAAATTATTACCTTTTCATTATTTTACATCTGTGAACCTGTAGATAGAGACAGAAGGCAAGCGCAAACATTGTTCATCTAGGCTTTTCCACAGTTTTCATTGCTGTCTGGTTATTTTTTTATCTATGCTCTGATACATGGAGGGCAGCATCACCCTCCACCTCCCTGGCTGCTCTGGAGAGTATCAGTTGTCATCACCATAATGATGACTAACTCCAAGTCTTCTGTCAGATTGTCTGCCTTGTGCTGACTGACAGCAGCACAATGACTGAGGAAGTGCTCATCCCACCTGGCTGGAGGTCCTGCCTGTAGAAAAAGTAATAGGCTATTGTGAGCCATCATTATCAAATGAATTGACGATAATGCCCTCCACTCCTCATCTTGCATGGTAACATTAGTTCACAGTCGACAGTGGAGCTATTCTTTTTTTTGTGTTAACTCAGTAATGCACAGTACCAAAAACAATTGAAAATGGAGAAAAATAAGTTTTCTGCAACTTCCAAACTGGAAAAGAACATGACAAAATTGCTGGAAATGGTCATAACACTTTCCATTATTGCCCGATAAGGTGGTACTGAAAGAAAATGATTCAGAATTAAATCTTCCACACTGCAGCATGCTGCAAGCCCAGAGGTTTTGGAGACCTATAATCTGTTCCCATGGGTGTGCAGAGAAAATTGCAAACTGCTGGAAGGGATTATTCAAAAAATAGTGGTGACTCCTGCCACCCATGCACAAGAATTCACTTGCAGAAGGTACATTTCCTTTGAAACAGCCACGTGCCGGGTCACCCCAATGAATAAGGCTAAGTCCTCTGAATTTGAACTGCTATCAAATGGATTAATTAGGGATTAAATTAGTTTGTAGTGTAGCCAATGGCCAGGTCAAAGCAAAATTATTGTGACAAATGGCCATGGTTCTGTGAAGATTATTAGGCCTTTGCAGGTTTTGTGGAAACTGAGATTCTAAGAGGAAAGCACTGAAACACCAAGTCCATGCAATTGTCCGTGCTTCTGTGTGCACAGAAGCTCATGAAGGCAGACCAGAAGGGTAAAGAAACATGCCATCCCATCTCCCAGTACAGAAGTGATCACAGTCTCCCTGATGAAAAAAAATAAATAAATAAATAAAAAGACCTCATTGCAAGTAGTAGAAGTACAAAGAACATAATGAAACAAATGTTTTGCAAGGGCATGACCCTGTTTTCATAAACTACAAAGAGGCACCAATGAAAAAATAAATAAATAAATAAATAAGAGTTAAAAGGATGCAGCTAGTGGGAAAATCTTGAAGTTTAAAATAATAATAATAATAATAGTTCTTAATGAATTCTACAGCAGACAGAGTTAAAGTGGAACTTCCTGCAGAGCAGTGTCTCCAAACACAATGTAAATGCAGTCCAGATTACCAAGGACACACATCACATAATGTTAGAATATAAAAGCCAGCTTGTTTCACAAAGTGGTGTAAAAAGCTACAAAAAAAAAAAAAAAAAAGTAGTGTCTTAGTCTTTGTGCCAAGTCCATAGCTCTGTTACGCACACTGACCTGCTCTGTAACATATGGAAAGATAGGAAGCTTTCATAGGAGCCAGGGAGCAGTGTCAGGAGATAGGCAGATAAGCTGAATTAGCAAACAGTAAATAGATAGGTGTGTTTTAAACCATACTTTTTTGTGTGTGCGGGGCTTGCATTCAACACTGTGTAGTAAAGGGAACCCAAATTTATGGCCTATAGCCCAATGTGTCTCATCAAAGAGCCTCATTCATCCTATGGATTTGTTCAAGGTAGGTCACTTCAAACATACATGAGACAGGTGGGGAAAAAAAGGTTGACCTACCTCTGTTAGCCATACCTCCAGTTCCTCTCCTTCCCATACCCCACGGTCTGTGGGCTCGGTCAGGTCACTGTCCTAATCTGGACAAAAATAACTCAGAAAAGAGCACTTCTTAGACAGGTCAACTCCCTGATCCAAGTTGTTGTGGTTTAACCCGGCCGGCAGCCAAACACCACACAGCCGTTCACTCACCCTCCCCCTGCCCTCTCTGGGATGGGGGAGAGAAATGGAAAAGTGAAGCCTGTGAGTTGAGATAAAGACAGTTTATTAAGACAGAATAATAATAATAATAATAATAATAATAATAATAATAATAATAATGGTAATAGTACTGCTAATAATAATGTGCACAAAACAAGTGATGCACAATGCAATTGCTCACCACCCGTTGACCGATGCCCAGCCTATCCCCGAGCAGCCGGCCCCCCCTCCACCCCGGCTAGCCACCCCTATCTATTGTTCAGCATGACGTCAGATGGTATGGAATACCCCTTTGGCCAGTTTGGGTCAGCTGTCCTGGGTCTGTCCCCTCCCAGCTCCTGCTGCATCCCTAGCCTGCCTGCTGGCAGGATAGAGCGAGAAGCTGAAAAGTCCTTGGCTTGGTGTAAGCACTGCTCTGCAACAACTAAAACATCAGCATGTTATCAGCGCTCTTCTCATCCTAATCCAAAACATAGCACCCTACCAGCTACTAGGAGGAAAGTTAACTCTGTCCTAACTGAAACCAGGACACAAGTCACCGCTGAGCTGCACAGATGCTAGTGCTGTAGCTGAAGGGGGAAAAGACTGTTGTGTTTTGGGAACATCCGGCACACAGACCGGTTACAGGTGACCACCACCACAAAAAGCTCAAGAGGTCTCCTGGAGCACCGTACCTGCAAAGTATACCCATCCACTTCCCACCCTGTGAAACCGCTCAGCTCTGCTGCCCAGTAACAACTGCCCACAGCTGTCCGTCATCCTGGTCCACAGCCTGAGCAAAGCAGCTCACCCCCATTTCACAGAAAGGAAGTGACCTTGGATTACTTTTGCGTGGGTCTTGGATAGCTACAGCACAGCAGCCTGGCAAAGCACAGAGAGAGAGGGCTAATGTAGCTCTGAAGTGCTGCAGATAGGATAAAATGCACCAGGCTGTGAAGCAGCCACATTAACTGCCAAGGAGCAGAGCAGTGTTAGGTGCTAGTACCTGAGAACATAAAAAGGAAGGGCAGTTTTGAGATGAGAGAAAAGAAAGAGAGGGAAAAGAGTATCATGGGGACATGGGACAAGGACATGTTTCCTGTGGAGGAAAGAGAACAAGGAAGACACAATGCCTCCACCCTGCCTACCCTTCTTCTGACCCATGGGCTGCACCAGCTGCCAATGCACAGCTGGGGAGCAGGTGGCAAAGGGCACAGTGCAGACCAAAATGGGGTTGCGGGTTCACCAATTTTTGGAGCTATGCTTTGAGCATGTGCTACCTGGGAAGTTGTTCTTGCACTGTCAGGGGGCATCTTCCAGGAGGCAGCCTACCCAAATTTCAGAGGGGGCATGGTATAGCTTTCCTTGCAATACACAGGGAATTAACTTCAAAGTGAGACTGGAGGGGACTTTTCTGCATGTTTCCACGTCTGAGAGTTAAGATTACCGTATGTTTTGGGGAAAAAAAGTTATAGCTCACTGGGGTTGAACAGCAAACCACAAAAGGGTGCATCATCTAGCTATTGAGCAGGCTACAAAAAATATTCTTAAAGGATTTGATGAGGTGCTTAATGGAGTGGAACACACCAAGGATATAACACATTGTAGTGATATAAATCCCAGTTTGCTGCCAAAAAAAATATATGCAGATGGTATCTAGTCAGTACTGAGAAATAAATTAAAAGCTAGTTAAACTGGACTAGGTGGTGAGATTAGCTACTGCGAAGAACACAGACATTGAGTGAGCGGGTTAACTCTGTGATCTCCATATGAAAGAAAATTAGAGAAAGACAGAAAGTCTCTCAAAAGCAATGAATGTGTGAGATTTGCATGAAATACAAGAAATTATACAAAGGAGCTAACAAAGTCTCCTGAGATTCCTGATTCATTTTGATCCAAGATTGGCACGGGGCTGGCTGCACTAAACAAGAAGAATGCCCAAGTGTGCTGCTAATCCAGTCACTCCTTTCAACAATCCTTTTATAAGGACAGCCCGTGGCAGTGCAGTCCCTGGAGCACACCAGTGACAGCAAGGCTCTTCAGGGTGCTGGCGTGCTCACCTGTTGCAGGCTGAAACTCCTCGACTTATTTATTCCTTAACACCTTCCTTTCACAGGCTCCTTTGGTCCCGGCAGCCCCCCGCAGCCTGGCCTGAGAACTGCACCACAGTGACACAAAACTTCTGAGAGACACCGGCTTTGAAGGTGTACTCTCGGAAAAAAAGAAAAAAAAAAAAAGTCGTCTGTGGGGGTGAGGTGAGGTGTCCGTCAAACCTTTGGCCTCTTCTCTCTCAGGTGGAGCCAGCCGCACTTTCAATTTCCTTTGGGAAAGGAACTGAAGTGAGGCATTCAGGGCAGGGGGAGAGGTGCAGCAAAGCAAAGAGACGTGCTCGTTTAACAATGACATACAGTCAAAGAAACAATAGTGCCATAAATCTATTTCTGTGAACGTGGGTTTACCTTGTCTTTTTTTTACATCTTTCCTCAAAGTATATTTATTTATTGATGCTGATTGGCTTTGTTTGTTTTTTTGTTTGTTTTGGTGGTGGTGGTGGTGTTTTTTTTTAACTTAAAAAACAAAATAAAAAATAAAAAAAAATAAATACTTAAGATGAAACAAACCCTTTGGGAACTTCCTCCCTTCCACCCCTCTTGCTTTTTTTAAAACTGGCTCCCCCTCCCTTCCTCCCCCTCTGCTCCCCACCCCCCCCCCCCAGCCGTATCTGCGTGGTTCCTGAAACAAAGTGGGCTGGAGAAGTTCAACCTCAGTTCACGGGAGGGAACATTCTGTACTCTGCACAACAGTCAGGGCTGCTGTAAAACAAGATCAACAACATGATCTCAGCCGCGGCGCTACAAGAGGGACATTGGCAATATCCGAGCCGTCCAGAGATCGCTCCGTGTACAGAAAACACATGCTCGCGCGCTCAGGCACATGCATGTGGAGCAGGGATCGAGCCCGGTGGATTCCTCCATATTCCAGCCCCAGGTGCAAATAGATTATTTTTTCCGTCGATCAGAAGTGGTGGGGGGGGATCCTTCACTTCTACACCACACCGCACCCCCCCCCCGCTGGGTTTAATTATAGCAAAAGCATTTCCAAGGAAACCAGCCTGCCTGTCCCACTTCTCAACTCCCTCAAACATGACTTGGCCGGGGAATGGAGAAAGTGTATGTGTGTGTCACCAGCACCCGGACCCCTGGATGGCAGCCCAGATCTGCTCCTGGCTTCACCTTGGCGCTGGCTTTGAGGGAACTCAGAGGCTAAACTGTGAGCACCTCCTGCCCTGCTAAGCTGTGGGTTGGGGCAGCAAGCAGAGCCCTCGCTGCCAGGCCTCCTCCCAGCCACGAGGAGTGCGACCTCCTCATCTCCCAGCCTGCAGCTGGTTAACAGGATCTGTAACAGGAAAGCACACATATCTGGCTGGAATTGTAGTAAAAGAGAGTGTAGGCTTGGGGATGTTTTCAGCTGTGTGCTGATGTCCTCCGCTGACCTGTATATGTAAATCACAGTGATTCATTACTTCAGCAGTCACTGGATCATGTTACGCTTTAAATATAGAAAAGTAAGATTTGTACTATACCCTCATCATCTAATCTGGCTTTTTCTCCTCTTTCTGAAGAAATACAGAGGTGGGAGAAGCTGCAAAGGCCAGAAGCATTCTACGTACATAACAGCCTTGAGGCTTATTCTTGCATAATCACTTGTAATGAATCCTGGGTCTGGAAAAAAAAAAAAAAAAAAAAAAAAAAAAAAAACACTAACAGATCCCAAATACACTTTTTTTCTGACAGCTGGTTCCTAGCACAAGGGCACAGCAGTGAAATGAAACCCGAGGTCACTCGTGAAGGCTGAGATGGAGGAAAGGCCCCGAAGAGGGAACGTTTGTTCTTTCCTAGAATGGAGACAACAACTGGAGGGTAAAGTTTCCTGAGAGCAGAAGGCAGCCAAGGAGGAACCCCAGGGGTCTGCAGTGCCTCTGGGGGCCCAGTGCCACGCCACAGGCTGAGAGCATTGGGGCATGGGGCGCTGGAGCTGTGGTGTTGGGTGCCTCCAGCCAGCTGGGCAGTACAAGGGGCTCTTCATCTTGGATGGAGGACAGGGCGCTCTGCCAGACATCGTTGTCTCCAGATTTACCATAGGCTTACCAGAGTTGTTGGTAGGTTAAAATAAATAATAATAATAATAATAATAATAATAAATTATTTTTTTTAAAAAAAGCAAGCATTACTCATTCTTAATATTTCCTTCCCTAAAAAAACATGCATGTCCGGTCCAAACCCATCATTTCTTCATTCGTCTCCTCCAGGACTGAACCTCTGGCTTGTTGGTGCAGGGGTTTCAGAAAGGGTGGGGAAAAACTATGAAATGAATCATGAAATTCACAGCCAAAAGAAAATATACAAAGTCCAACTCAAGCATTGGCATTCTCATTTAGTGAACAGGCCTTGGACATTTTTACCATTTTATTGTACGTACATTATTTTTACATTGTGCTATTTTTATAACTGTCATGCTGAAAGCTGAAAACAACTGGATTCCCACAAATCAAGAGAGACGTTTATAAGGAAACACATAGTTTACTATTTTCTGCAAAGCTGCAGAATTTTTGCACAACCTCCAGAGCAAATTCCTGCCATCTTTTGTATGTTCATTCCATGTTTCATCTGATATCATTATTTATTTTAAACTGTCGCCCTTTCTCCCCCTCGCTGACTGTCATCTGTCTCCACCAATTTCTGCAAATATACTGAAGTTCTTTGATCATTTTAAGACAGAAAAATATTCCCCCTCAACTCATCCATGCTTCCCTCCTCAGCTGAATGGATTAAAGTCTCTGTGCATATTGCCACTGCATTAGTATCCAGTTTTTCATAATTAATCTCCGGGTGTAACCATGTTTTTATTTCAGCTTCAAAGGAATGATTTCACAAGTGTTTTTTTTCTGTATCTTTTATTATTCACAGTTAATATGCTGCCCCAATTCTGCAGATGCTTGTGAAATACAAGAACGGTTTTCTAAATATTTATTATGTGTAGGGAAAAAAAAAAAAAAAAAAAAAAAAAAAAAAAAAAAAAACAATGAACATGAAAGACAAGCACCTTCTCTTAAAATACTTTAAATTGTCGGTTTCACATAAAATAAATTGAAGAGACTGATACTTACCATACTACAGCAAACCCTCTTCATCATGTATGTGTGCACAAAATACACATGCACATGTGTTTTCCATGAACCTGCACAGTGGCTGGGATAGCCTTAGCAGTGCTGCAAACAGAAAATAAATTTGTAGCCTACGGTAGACAAAGAAGGTCTCTGCATTTCATCATTTTTATTTTCTAATTCTGGCTTTCATTTTCAATGGTTCCTAAAACATTTGATATGCTGTATATTCCACTGTTGTTTCCTTCAATTCTCATGTTGAGCTTTGAAGGCACAGGCAAAGCTGTTGCACGTTTGGCTCTCACCCTGAAATGCAGCTGGAACTGTTTCCCAACCTAGAAACTGCAAGGTGTGAATATACATGTAGCTCAACAACCCAATTGCAAAGCAGGGAGGCGATGATAGTGTGGCATAGTAAATGAAAAGGAGTGTATGAGGCTGAATCACAGAGAAAGCTGAAAGTGAGCAAGGGTGTTTGAACTTGTTGTAGCTTGAAACAGCAAATCAGTGGAGAAACCCATGAACAAACTGAATTTTCCAGAAGTGTGCTTGCACTGCCATGCACTGAATGGACTGGAGTAGAAGATAAAGGTGGAAGAAAGGCGGAAAAATTGGTGGTTACCCACAAAGCAACATTAGGACTTGTGTCGAAGCATTAGCAATAAAAGCAAATGTTGAGACTGGAGAACGCCCATTCCTTTTCTCTATGAGGTGTGGACAAATGTTGCAACTCGCCCTTCATCTGACAAACAAGAACTGGGAGAATACCTTCTTCTTGAGCATCTTATGTTGTATGTATTTTATTTCCAGTCTTCCACCCATAAATCTCTGCTTAAATAAATTATTCTTGGGCTTGCCTTTCCTGCTGATGGGGTATAATCCTCCTTTTTCCCTATGCTCATGGCTGAGCTCCCAGACACCAGATCCATTCTTTTGGCAGTCTGTTACCATAGAGACAAATCAAAAGAAGTATATAAGCATCAATCATGTCACAGTGCTAGAGAACACCCCTTGCCAACATCAGCATAAAGGAAAGGTATGGCTGTTATTCTCCCCTGTACAGATGCATGCCATCATAACAGGTACTCCAAACATCCTCTGTTGGTCTGCATTTTCCAACAGGGATAGATGCAGCTGCAATGGTGAAGGGGAAGGCCATGCAACAGTACGGCCTTTAAAGATGGAAATCAATCAGAGTCAACATGGTAGGGAAGACTGCAGGGATGCACAAGTACCATCTGGTAACACAGGAGCACGTGTTGTACTGGTCACTGCTAATTAGGGGTTCAAGTTAGGCTTAAAGTCCTCTTAAAGCCAATGGCTTGGCCAGCTCTTTCTCTCATGACATAGATGCTGAGCCACACAGTGTTAATAAGCAGTTTACTGAGATCTTTTATCAGTAAATCTGCCTTCACACCCACTATTCAGGATCTTTCCCCATTATGAACAAATGCTCCCTCAGGACAACTACTTCTCTTCCTCCAGTTTTTATACTCTAAGGACATTCTCCTCTTGGAATAAAAACTCTGAGAAATAGGTCTTGAGCAATTTATGTAAGTTAATATGATTATTTTTACTTCAATATTCATACTGTAGACAGGAAACAAATATTTGACAATCATCTGGAGTTGGTAAACATATCCAAATACTAACACACTCCAGTACTACCCCTGATAATGTGGTAATGACTTACTACACAGGGGAGACTACTATCTCTCATCAAACTCAAGGTCCTCGGTGGCACTACTTCAGCACCGAGTGACAGAGAAAACCTTGTTTTGATTTCCTTGTAGATGATTAAACAGACACAGATCATCCTGGTCTTCATCTAAAACCAGAAGAAGAGTCTACAGGCTTTTCTCTCTCTGTACCATGGAGTAAAGGTTCTAAATATGAGAGCACCAGGAAATGAACTGTCCATCTTAGAGTCATCTCAAATTAAGAGAGAATGACTGACCATAGTTTAGCTGTCCACATAGATTTATATTCACTGCAAATCGCATTTCTTATATCCTAGTAAGAAATTACAAAAACACCAATTACACCATACAAGGGAATATAGTGTAGAATACAGCGCATGCTCAGAAACACATTTCAGTTTCCCTTCTCTTCTGGTTGATGAGAAGCTTGACATGAGCCAGCAATGTGTGCTTGCAGCCCAGAAAGCCAAGCATAACCTGGGCTACATCAAAAGCAGCGTGGCCAGCAGGGCAAGGGAGGTGATTCTCCCCCTTTACTCTGCTGTCATGAGAACCCACCTGGAGCACTGCATTCAGTTCTGGGGTTCCCAGCACAAGAAGGACATGGATGTATTAGAACAAGCCCAGAGGAGGGCCACGAGGCTGATGTGGCACCACCTTTCCTATGAAATCAGGCTGAGGGAGCTGGGGTTGTTCAGCCTGGAGAGAAGGCTCCAGGGAAACCTTATAGAAGCCTTCTGATACTTAAAGGGGGCCTATAGGAAAGCTGGGGAGGTACTCTTTGTCAGAGAGTGTAGTGAGAGGAAAAGAGGAGTGGCTTTAAACTAAAAGAAGGTAGATTTAGATTAAATATTTGGAAGAAATAATTTGCTATAAGGGTGGTGAGGCACAGGAACAGGTTGCCCAGAGAATTTGTGGATGCCCCATCCCTGGAAGCGTTCAGGGCTGGATTGGCCTTGCTCAGCAATTTCCTTGATCCTTAGAAGCTGTAGGAATTTGATCAGCTGCAAACTAAAAATATGGCAAGAGTTAGCTTTGATTTCTTCTACTCTGTTTCAGGGAGATCCACATGCTAGCCACAGGAGTAGAAGTAAGCTTGTGAATGCTGCCACAGCAGCTACAGACTGCCCTTGCTCTTTTGCAAAGACTGTGCCAGAATAGCTTGCAAAGTTTTATGAATGGCAGAGAGGTGTGAGGACAGGCACACATTTGCACTTGTGTGTTTGTGCATATGTCTGTGTGCACATGCAGAAATATGACATACAGGTCAGAAACATTCAGCTGTTTTTAACCCTCCTGTTTGCACCACCTACTCCCAGCCATATAACCTGGCATTCCCATTTCCTCACCTCTTCAGCTACAGACTAGAACTGCATCTGCCCCCGGGAGAACGAAAACTCTGGTCATATCAAAGATTTAATAAATAAATAAATAAAACAGATAAATAAATAAATAAAAAATGAGAAGTGAAGTAGAAATATTTGAGTATTAGAGACAGCTCTAAATTTTTTCATAAGGTGTGCTATATTCGGTCTGTCTGAGCAGACAGGAAGCTTATCAGCTACACTGCCTGTAGATAAGTAGACTGTTATCAATAAAACTTTGTGGTTTTGTCTGGGAGATGTTTATGGGAGGGGTACCTTGTAATTAAGCTTTTTTTTTTTCCTCTCAGTTCTCTGCAATGTGAATCCCAAACTCAGCACTTCCAGCACAACCAAAAGCAAAATAGGTTATCAGTATGTCAGATTTTGTTAGTATGTCTCTGTTACATATTTATTAAAGATCTATAAATACACAGTTATGTAGAAAGGTTATACGTTTTACAATCATAGTAACCATATGCAAATAGTTCAAATATTTGGTGACTCAGGTATCAGGTCACAGGCATTTTATCTCAGCTATTTATAATATGCTCAAGCCAATTCTTTGTCATTTTCAACCCCATTGTAAGCAGTAACAGAGAACAGGGTTTCTGTTCATCAGCCAACATCCATACACTTTAGGTGTGGATGAAACAAAGACAAAGCACAAATTATTTTTTGTTTTCTTTTCCAAGTATAAATCCCTTGCTAGGGAAGAGCAACACTTTTACATAGTTGTAACACTTGTTTGACAGTAACAAATGGCAGTTTGTAGTGGTAGCTATCTGCACAAAGCTTCACGCATATCAAACACCCCAGTCTTCTACAGGAACAGTGAAGACTCATTGTTGCTGCTACTGGTTTCACAGTTTCATCAAGAGCTTCATTATCAGGCTGATGGCTTAAAAAGGAGTGGTAAAATGAAGCGGGATGGATGTACATGTACCACACTGTAGGCATAGGCAGAGAACACATGGGGTGGAGAGGGGGAAATGACCAAACACACAAACACACACACACACACCAAAAACAAACAAACAAAAAAAAAACAGAAAAAAAAAAAAAAAAAAAAAAAAAAAAGAGCATGAGCATCAGAAGGTTGGGAGTTAAAAGTTGCTCTCTCCCCTGCCAAAGGCAGCCTGTTAGCACTGCAGAACCAGCCATATGCACACATCAGGAAAGAGAAGTGTTAAAACAATTTGAGCATCAAAATTGCATGCAATTTTTCAGTAAAAAGTGTCTTCTAGCAATACCAGTTTGATGAGTTCAATGGGGCTGATCAGCAATCAAACAAAATACTTTCAGAGAATACACACGCCCTTTAGAAAAATAACTTGAATAATTCAAAAAGTTGCATTGTTCCTTATTGGTCAGAATAAAACTATTTGGAATTAGAAATCTGAAGATTTAGGAAATGTTGTTCAGCTGTCATTGAAGAAGAACTGTCTATACAAGGCAGCTAAAAAGTTGCCATCATCAAGGAAAGATTGGATAATTGAAATCTCCTGTTCAAATTCCAGTATAAACAGTTACTCTCTGAATGTATTACTGCAACTGCATAAAAGGCATTCCTCAGTTCTTGCCCTATGTTTCTGTGTTGCTTGAAAATTGATTTTTCTTCATTGCTGTGAAGAAGTAACTACTTTCAGTAAGGGCTGAAATGAAGATTCCCTTGTCTGGCTCTTGAAATATTAGGAAATTCCTCAGGAGGGCACCATACAGAATGAATATCATGATCATCTCATAGTTCTTTCCTATCATGCATTTTGTTAGCAAATAAAAATATCTGCCTGCAACAGCAGAGGACTGACACTTTTAATTCCATACATCAGCCCCCTACCAGCACTAACTACTACTGCCAACTACACTAACCCAGGATGTAATGGAGTTCATCACATCATGGGTTACTTCACTTTGAGTGACTATCTCTGGGACACTAGAATAAAGTAACTCAAGAAGTTCACTTTCTGCTGACACTATAATTTACTGCATGTTTTCAAAGAGAAATAAGAAAATCGATATTAAATTGATATATTACTTCTGAAGGTTACATTAATTTCTTATTTTGATAGATCGATTAGCATCACAGAAGCACAGAATGGTGAGGTTGGAAGGGACCTCTGGAGGTCATCTGGTCCAACCCCCCTGCTGAGCAGGATCACCTAAAACACAGGATGGCCTCCAGGCAGGTTTTGAGTATCTCCAGAGAAGGAAACTCCACAGCCTCTCTGGGCAAACTGTTCCAGTGCTCTGTCACCCTCACAGCAAAGAAGTGACCCTCATATTCAACCAGAACCTCCTGTGCTTCAGTTTGTGCCCATTGCTTCTCGTCCTGTTGCTGGGCATCAACAAAAAGAGTCTGGTCCCATCACTTTGACACCTTCCCTTAAAATATTTGTATATATTGATAAGGTCCCCTCTCAGACTCCTCTTCTACAGGCTGGACAGTCCCGTCTCTCTCAGCCTTTTCTCAAAAAAGAGATGTTCCTGTCCCCTCATTATCTTTACAGCCCTCCACTGGACTCTCTCCAGTATGTCCATGTCCCTCCTGTACTGGGAACCCAGAAGTGGACATAGTACTCCATGTGTAGTCTCACCATGGCTGAGTGGAGTGGAATCAGTCAGTGAAACAAAATGTTTCTGATAAATAAATTAATCTGGGGGAGTTCCATGCCTACTGGCCTCTTTCAGAAAGTGTAAGGTTTTATTTTATTTATTGATTACATTAGGAATGTCCTGGTAGCTGAGAGAATACCTCAGGAGTTTAATCTGGAGAAGTATACCCCTTTTTCTATTTTCCTAGAAGACTTTTTCACTGTACGCTCTTTCTGGGGAAAATAAAGAAATAAATAAAGAGTGACGTTTATTACTTGCATCACCTAAAAATAAATTGCACTGCAAATCCATGGTGCAACACTGAAATAAAGGATGAAAGTATGAGATACTTGGCATGTTAAGTCAATTCAAAGTATTGTGCCACATTTTTACAATGCTACAAATCATCCTGGACAGCAGCGAAAACACCAGCCACTCACAGTGCAGTAGGACAAACAACCTATGGGAAGATATCAAGTGATCAGCAGACATGGTGACTACAGAAAAACTGCCAGGAACGTACATGGCAGGCTTTAAGAGAACTCTTGAGCGAGCTGTTCCCAAAGGGAGGACATGAACCATCACTAAGAGGATCTGCATTCCCGCATACCTAGAGGACCAGAGGGCACTGTATATGTGATAATCCAGATAAGACAGGTAGTGTTTGTCATTGTTCCGGTGTTCACCACTGGTAGGAGGAGAAATATTGTCTTGAACTGGTGTTATGCTTTATCAGAGTGTTTCTACATCTTTTACATTCTTGCAGGACAGATTACTCCACTGTGAAATAATATTATCTATTAAATGTGGCAATCACTTTGAAACTATCGGACTGAGACGGAAGATCATTATAATAACAAAATGCCTTTTTGTTTGTTTGTTTTGTTTTAAATCATCTCTACAAGAACAGTGGATTGGAATCCCCTAAAAAACAAGGCTGTTATCTCAACATAGTAAGTACTACAAAATAAGGATGCTCTGTTATCTCCTATATACAAATTTCTCAATGGCAACTACTTATGCTCAGGGTCTCTAACAATTCTTTAGGACAAAGCACAGTTTTAATCTGTTGGAAAGAATGAATCCTTTCTATATCCTCTCTGTCCCCAATACTTACTTCATAAAGTGCATTTATTTTATAAGCTAAAAGGGGAAGAAGATAATTAGGGAAATTCCAGCTGCTACCTTCAGCAACTTGAGTAGCAGATTAAATTAGCTCTCAGATTGTGTCCTTATTGGCACCTGCTGAGTATTATTGTTCTCTGTGGACCTTCTCTGTACAGCAGATTGAAAGTCAGCAAACCCTAATACATAAAAAAGGAAAAAAAGTCTTAGTGTTGGTCTTTTTTACATACACCGATGGGAATTCAAAGTTATAACTCCCAATCACTTTTTTGTCATTGGAAATAGGGGCTGCAATAGAAGAAGATAGGCACTGAAATCAACAGCTGTGATTCTTAACAAGCACAGAGAGTAGGCTTCTCAAGTTGTACATCCATGTAAATCTCCTGCTTAGAATAGTCAGTTGACTCCCGGGAGGAAAAATCAAGATTTATTCATTTCTGCAGAAATACCAGAACTTCTTCTATTGTCACTTAATAGCCATTGCTGCTTTGAGAGAAATACAGTAGTAAATATTTTGTTTGTTTGTTTGATGAAATGTGTGCTGAAATTCTCAAAACAGCTGCTGGTGTAAACATTAATAGGCAAATTGAATTTCAGTCCACCGTCTTGCACAAAAAAACTGTGTGATGGATACTAAAAGGAACATCATAGTTATTTAATGTCTTTTGCACAGGTAAATGTTTACCGACATTAACCTTCATCATTTGATCTTACACGGAATTCCAGGCAGGACATGGATCTGAAAGAAGCTCCTGACAGATCCAGCATTGTGAGCAATAAGTTCCTTGTACATGCAACTGCTGGGGGTAGCTTAACACCCACTGCATACCACCAAGTACCACTTGCTGTACACATATGACTACTTAATTAGTAAGTTAGGTCATTTAGATTAATATTTATAAAGAACTTCATGTGAAATGCTGGCAGCAGCTAAGTGATAATTTTATTATAATTCTCTTGCAAGCAGTGGAAACGTGCTTAAATGTTTGTGGGCTTTCGGGTGCTGGAAGTCAGAGACAGACAAAATGTATGTTTTCATTATAATCCATCAGAAAACATTCGATATTTTCAATTCAGTGTTACCAGTTCTGGCTGGTGTGACTTCTAGTGTCACTAGCTAAACTAACTAAACTAAACTAAACTAGCTAAATATATATGGACTTCTGACTCACATACATTCTTGACAGGAGGTTCTCAGTCAGGTTGAAACACAAAAAGGTGAGGGGAGCTGCAAAAATTAAGAAAGCCTAAATAATAGATTTCTTCTCTCTCTCTATCCAACTCCTTCAAACAGTAAGAAAGGTTATTTCATACTAGCTTTACATTTGCAGCAGCAGTAGATGTTCCTTGATCAGCATCAGTGAGGAAATAAGAACTTACTCACAGCGAAGGTTGGCTAAGTAGACAAAGCCAGCAGATGGCCTTGGTACTGGGAGCACTGTGTGATTAGTCCTAAAAAGTTCCCTTACTGCTGTCTTGTTGCCTCACCTGAAAAATAATCCTCTGCAGCTTTTACACTCTTTGATTTTGAGTGTCAGCAGCATTAAATGAACAGCATAAAGTCACCCAAAATTGGCATTTTGACTGCTACACTCATTCTAAGATTTGTTCTCTTTTGTATCCTAAAGAAGAAATAGAAAAATTGGTTTAGAGTCAGCTAGATTGACCTAATGGTGGCCCGGCTACCCTTCAGAGTAGCAAAAGTAACTTGAAATGCCGAACAGCGTGGAACTAAACTCGGAGTCCTGCACTCTGACTTTCTCAAGGAGTTCAGAGCCCTTAGCAAGATACGTCATCTCTCTGACTCAGTATTGCTATTTGTACCAAAAAAAAAAAAAAAAAGGAAAAAAGTAGTACTCACCTTAATGCTCTATTATGAGTGCTAATTACTGTTCTTACTAGATTTCAAACAAGTGAAATGCACAGAAATAGTTGCACAGCTATAAAAATATCTACGTTAAAGAGGAGGAACACACACTCATAAGAGAATCATGTCCTTTCCCACTTTCTCACCTCAGAAATCAAAGACCTATTAGATCATCTGTTTCTCCAAGCTTTTTTAATGCAAGCTCAGTCAACTAGCTTTCCTTACAAGTTATAATTAAATCCAACTAACTGATAACTCTGTTCATCTCTTTTCCTTTATCTGTACAGTTTTTTTCTCTACACATTGAACTACACAAATCTGCAGTGCTGCCATGCACGACAATCCACCATGGTGAAGTCACAGACACAAAAACATATGTATTTGAGCATGGAGCTTGTTACATTTGTGAAGTCAGAAGTCTTCTGGTGTTGGAGGCACTCATATTTGAGAAAATTAGGTGGAAATTACTTGACAGCTCTGGAAAAAAAAAAAAAAAAAAAAAAAGAAGAAGACATCTCTCTGGTGTGTGCATCAGTGTAACTGCAGTGACAACTTTCTCAGCCCTGAACCTTTGCTTTGACAAGAGCCTGCTTTGCGAATGACTGAGGCAGCGGTGATGCATCATGTGACAATATCTATGCACTTTTCATAGACGTGTGGGGGTTGGAGCTCTGAGGTGGGCACTTCAGGCTCTGTACATCATGTGAGAGAGGAGCTGTACATCTCAGGCTGTGCTACAAAGCCTTGCTCTAGCGCTGCTTGTGCTACGGACCAGAAATTAGGCAGCTAAGTCAGCAGAGTGAGCATGACCTAACATCCCCTTTAACCCAGCAGGACTTACCAGCTTATATTCAGCACTGGGATGACTGCCCACACCGGAGCTGACTTGCAATCAGCTATCTCAGAATCAAGAGCAGGGCATGATTTTGTCTGCCCTGCAACAGTAGCCTTGGAGAGGCTCTCAGAGCAACGAGTGCACCCAGTAGAGCAACCAAGAAGAAAATTAGCCTCTAGCCACGGTTTTCTCCAGAAATTAGGAATCTCACCCAGCTAAGCTGGGGACAGGCTTTGCCCAGCATGCAGTTTACAACCAGCCCCCCCACCCTGATGTGCTCTGAGGCTGTGGCTGACCCCAGCATCTAAGGGAGCTGCTGTTTCCTGAGGGGATTCACATCCGCAGTTCCCACCTTGAAACCCAGTGCTCAGGCGGCTGGGCTGGGCTGGGCAAGGCGGTCTCCACCCTTCCTTATAAAACCCATCGACTGTGTATGAGATTGGGATTTGGGCAAGGCCTGAACTCTAGGCTCTGCTCTCAGGGCTCCTGGGCATTTTGCAATCAAATGTGAAGTTATCACAGTGCCTCCAACCTGCAAATGGCCAGAGGCCTGGAAAATGTTTGAAGAAGGATGTCAAACTCTTTCCCACGCCACTGCTACGGACAGCATGTTTCGCCTGGTAGGTTTGATACAGCTGCCTCGGTGTTCTTAGCAGGGTCTGAAATCTAGGCAGATATACAAATCAAAAGTTTATGTCTCGGGGTGTGCACGAGAGCAGAGTATTGGGGAAAATCAAGAGAAGTTAGAGTTTAAGCTCTCTTGGCACTAGAAACCATCACACCTTTGCAAATTCAAATTTGAGTAAAATCCAAGCGTCCGTATGCTTCTCTAGGTGCCTAAAACCTCATCTGACTCTCTAAATAAATAAATAAATAAATAACACTACCTATGCTGATTTTCCACACACTTCAGAATAATTCAGTCAAGTCTCTAAAGTTGATTTCAAAGTAAAACTTACTAAAAGAGATTTTGCCTAAAACTCAGTAGAGGTTAACTTTAAAACAGTGGCATAAAAAGAAAGAGTGTGACCATGAAAGTAAATGGGTGACTTAAGTAGAAAAGCATTTTGTCAGTCTAAACTAACAATCCAATATTTTCTCCGGTTTAGGGCTATAATAGCATTTTTCACATTCTAGGGAAAATGTAACTGTTGAGATAACCTTAATGAGTAAGACAATGTTCTTAACTGATTACTACTAAAAAAAAGCTTGTGTTGGTACAACCAGACTACAAAACAGGATCTTCTGGCATATGTTTTTTTAGAATATAACTTTTTGAGGCAAAACTTTCTGGAATGGAATATCTTGTTTTAGAAAAACAAAGGGACTAAGAGGTTGGGCTTAGGGCACCAGAAAGGTTTTTAGTCTCTCCCTTGTGATTAGAGATGATTTCTGACAATGTGGGACATATGTGCAAGCACAGGCACATTCGTTTCACATTTCTCTTGAAGATTGTGAATTGATATCTGAAAGACTGTGTCGTTAAGTAAATCCTGAAAGCTGACAAAGCAGTAGGGGAATGAGCCGTAGAACACTGCAGAGCCCACCAGACCCCTTCACCGGTACAAGTGAACACATGGGAATCAGTATAAGGACGTTACTCAGCAGTAGTCAAAATTGTGAAAGGAAATTAACGTGTTCAGACTCTTTGCTTTACCTGTCATGTGTTCCCAGACACCAACTCTGAACCTGCAGGGACTGGCCCATACACCGCTGAGGCCCCAGCACAAGAGAGACACGGACCTGTGAAGGCAGGCCCAGAGGGGGGCCACGAGGATGATAAGAGGTCTAGAGCACCTCTCCTGTGAAGACAGGCTGAGGGAGTCGGGGTTGTTCAGCCTGGAGAAGAGAACACTCTGAGGAGACCTTACAGCAGCCTTCTGGTATCTAAAGGAAAGAGGGAGAAAGGCTTTTTTACCAGGGCCTGCAGTGACGATGGCTTGAAACTAAAAGGGAGTAGATTTAGACTGGATATAAGGAAGAAACTCTTTACTGTGAAGGTGGTGAGCCACTGGAACAGAGAAGCTGTGGATGCCCCATCCCTGGAGGTGTTCAAGGCCAGGCTGGATGGGGCTTTGGGCAGCCTGGTCTGGTGGGAGGTGTCCCTGCCCGTGGCAGGGGGTTGGAACTGGGTGGTCCTTAAGGGTCCTTCCAGCCCAAACCATTCTGTGATCCCACCCAACTATCAGATCCCGGAAGCACAGAATGGTTAGGGTTGGAAGGGACCTCTGGAGGTCACCTGCTCCAACGCCCTCCTCAAGCAGGTTGCTCAGGACCACGTCCAGGAGGCTCTTAAAGGTCTCTACGGAGGGAGCTTGCACAGCCTCTGTGGGCAGCCTGTGGCAGTGCCCTGCAACCCGCACAGCAAAGTGATGTTTAGTCAGAACCTCTCATGGTCCAGTCTGTGCCCACTGCCTCTTGTCCTGGCGCTGGGCACTATCAGAAAGAGCCTGGATGCATCTTCCCTACACCCTCCCGTCAGATATCTATACTGACTTAGATCTCTCTGAGCATCTTTTGTCCAGGCTGAACAGTCCCAGCTCTCAGCTCCTCCTCGCAGGAGAGGTGCTCCAGGCTCTGCAGAACCTTCACAGCCCTTTGCCAGACTCTCTGGAGTGTGCCCATGTCCCTCTTGTACCGGGGAGCCCAGAACTGGACACAGCACTCCAGGTGAGGCCTCACCAGGGCTGTGCAGAGGGGAAAGGTCACCTCCCTTGGCCTGCTGGCACCATTCCTCCTGATGCAGCCCAGGGTGTCGCTGGCCTTCTTTGCTGCTGCAGCAGGTTGCTGGCTCACGTTCAGCCTGGTGTCCAGCAGGGCCACCAGAGCCCTTTCTGCAGAGCCGCTTTCTGGGTCTTTGTTTTGTCCGGAAGGAATTTCTGCTGGGGATGAATTAAACATCCTAAGGAATCCTCTCACAACTGAACTGTGTGATGCCACCAGCAGTGGCAATTGCAACATTATTGTAAATTTATTTACACGTACTCCTGCAGTCACAGCACCCGGCGTGGCTTCCCAACGCCACGGTTCGGAAAGCTCCGAATCCAGCCCGCGCTGATGCCTCAGGACTCCCACTGCTGGAGGCACTGCAGCCACAGCGGCGCGGCGGTGAGAGACTGCAACAGATCCTCGCTTCCCGAGGAGAGTCGGCCAGGGAGAAAAACACACACGGCTTCGATTCCAACCGTAATGCTGCAGAAGCCTCACGTAAGCCCAGACAAGCCTCCCAAACACGTATTTTGTTCCCGATACAAAACACCACTCACGGGGACGGAAAGGAGACAAATCTCCGCACGTAGCTGGAAACCCAGCGTTACACTGGAAAACGCCTGAAAAGTGATTTTGATCCCTGGGATAAGGGAGCACGGGCACTGCCCAGCCTGTCTCCCTGCCTGCCCCCTCCCCCTCCCCCCCGACCCCCGGAGCCCCCTGGACGAGCAGCGCTGTCCCGCAGGACATATCCCGTGAGAAGGCATCAGCGCTGCAGGCTGGTCGAGAATTAATGGTTTGGGGAGCCGTGCATGCGCCAGGGCCACCGGCGGTGGCTCTGCCCGCATCGGGTGCAGAGGCAGCCCTGGCAGCCTGGCGGCGCTGGGCGAGGCCGGGGCAGCGGGATTCGAACCCGCGGCCCCCGGAGCGGCCGGGACGGGGCGGGCAGGGGGGAGCCCGGGCACGGGGGTGCGGAGCCCGGGGGGGTCCGGAGGGGCCCGGGGGGGTCGCCCCCAGCACACACCCGCAGACACCGGCACACACACCCGCACACGGAGCCGTGCGGGCGCGGGGGCGGACATGTTAGCGGAGGCGGCCGCGCTGCCTGTGACATCGCGGGGGAGGGCGTGAGATGGAGGCGGCGGGCGGGGGGACGGGGGGGGAGGGGGAAGGAAGGGAGGGGGGGAGCGGCGGAGGGCATCTGAGGTGAGGCAGGGAGGGGCCGGCGGGACGCCCCTCCCCCCGGGGGCGGTGTGGGGGGGAGGGGAAGGAGGGGAGGGGGCTGAGCACCCCCACCACGGCCCCCGCCTTCCTGGTGCCGAGATCTGGGCGCGCCCCCACGAAAAAAAAAAAAATAAAAAAAAAATAAAAAAAAATGAAATGGAAATGGAATAAAATGAAAGAAAGTAAAATGAAATAAAGCAAAATGAAATAAAATGAAATAAAGCAAAATGAAATAAAATAAAAAAAATAAAATAAAATAAAATAAAATAAAATAAAATAAAATAAAAAAAAAATAAAATAAAATAAATAAAATAAAATAAATAAAATAAAATGAAATAAAGTGAAATGAAATAAAATAAAATATCTATAAATAGATATATATAATATATATTATAATAATATAATATATTATTATATAATATTATAATATATATTATATGTATATATATAAAAATATAACACTGACTCGCAGACGTATGTAATAAAAAATCGTAAAATTTACGGAAAAGATCCCCCTCCCCCCCCCCCCCCCACCCCCGGGTGCGGGACGATGACAAAGGACTGCGCTGGCGGGGGCGCCCCCGGCCGCAGCCCGGCCGCCACATGTCACACGCGCGTGTCCCGTGTGCACGCCCCGCGCCCTGCACACGCCCCGACCCCAAACCCCAGACCCCAAAACCCGGCGGGACGGGGCTGGGGGGGGGGGATGGGCGGGGGGAGGTGCACACAGCGGGGGGCACGGAGCCGGGGCCCCCGTCGGGGCTGGGGGCTGGGGGCGGCGGGCGGAGGGCGGAGGGCGGCGGGCGGGGGCGGCCCCGATGTAGGGCAGGCGGCGGGGCTGCGGTGCCGGAGCGCGATGTTCCCGCAGCGCGGGGATTTCTGAGAACTGGGGCTGTGTCCTCGGCTGAACCCGGCGCGCCACCTCCCCCGCCCGCCGCCGAGCCTTAAAGCGGCGATGCCGCCGCCGCGCCGCACGTACGCCTGCAGCCCGCAGTGCGCAGCGGGGCCGGCAGCAGAGGAGCGGGGAGAGAGGCTCCGGGCGGCCGCAGCGGGAGCGGGGCGGCCGGAGGGGCGAGGAGGGCCGGCAGGGTCTGAGCTGTCCTCGCCATGTGCTGCGTGTTGTGCCCCGGCTGGCTGTGTGCCCAGCCCCCCTCAGCACCACCACCATCAACACCGTCGTCACCAGTACCATCATCACCAGTACCGTCACCGTCATCACCGTAACTGCCATCATCACCATCATCACCACCACCATCATCACCACAACCACCATCATCACCATCCATCATCACCACCACCGTCACCATCACCGTCACCACCATCACCGTTACTACCACCACCACCAGTACCATCATCACTACCACTGTCATCACCAGCACCATTATCATCAGCATCATCACCATCACCACCGTCACCACCACCAGCATCACCACTACCACTGTCATCACCATCATCATCACCACCGTCATCACCAGTACCAGCATCACCACTGCCACCACCGTCACCACCAGCATCACTACCATCACCACCACCATCACCGCCATCACCAGTACCACCCCCACCATCACCATCATCTCCAACATCACCACCCTCCTCTCCAACCTCACCGTCACCACCACCACCACTGTCATCACCGCCACCACCAGCATCACCACCACTGTCACCATCACCACGCTCACCACCACCACCACCACCACCACCACACCAAGCGTTTCGTCGCCCTGCCCGGGGTGCGCTCAGCCACCAGCGCTTCCCGCTCGGCACCATCCCGCAGATGCCCGTCCCCGCTGCTAACACGGGACCCGCGAGGCCCCACCGTACGGCAGCAGGGACGAGCCCACCGCCGGGCGCTGTCCCGGCGCCGCCCGGCAGAACGGGCTGCGGCCGGGCTGGGCCTGCTTGGTGCGGCCCTGGGGGGCTGCCGGGGTCGGCCCGGCGGTAACGCGGCCGCGTCCCCGAGCCGTGACCGGGGGCCGACGCCCGTGCCCCGGCGCAGGGCTGCGGGGGGGGGGGGGCGGCGCCGTGCCCGGCCCCGACGGGGCGCACGGGAGGGGGGCGTGGCGGGGGCGTGGCCACCGGGCGGCTTCCCCGCGCGCCGCGCGCCCCCTCGCAGCCCGCCTGCGATTGGCGGAGGGCCGCGCAGTGACGTCAGCCGGCTCACTTCCCATTGGCCGCCCGGTTGCTGGGACGGCCGGGCTCCCAGCCGGCCACTTAACCCGCCCGGCTCCGCGCCGGGGGCGGCATCGCCGCTTTAAGGCGGCGCGGCGGGGCGCGCGGGCTCGCACGCGGCAGGCGCAGGCGGCGCGGCGATTGGCGGGCGGGCCGGCGGGCGGGCACGCCCCCCTGCCAAAAGGCGCCCGCGAGCGGCGGGGCGGGGAGGGGCCGGGCCGGGGCGGGGTGGGAGGAGGGGGGGGGGGGAGAAGGTAAACACGGCGTCCGGCCCTGCCCGCTGACCAATCGGGGGGGCGGGCGGGGGGCTCCGAACCTGACGTGATGGGACGCGGCGCGGCCGTTCCCCGGCACGAGCGCGCGGGGCGCGGGGCGGGCGGCGCCAGGCGGGCGCTCTGCTCTCGGCTCCCCCCGCGCAGCCCCGGCCCCGCCGGCCCCGCCGGGCCGCCGCCGCCGCCGCCGCTCCCTGCTGCCGCCGCCGCCCGCCCCCCGCCCCGCCGCCCTGTCCCGCTCGGCGCAGGACGCCCCGCCCCCGGCGCCCGACGGCGGGCAGCGGCGGGGAGCGGCGCCGGGAGCAGCGGCTGAGGGCCCCGGGCCCCCCGCGGGGCGCGGCCGCGGCATGTCGGCCGTGGCCTACGTGGACTTCGTGGCGGCGCAGTGCCTCGTGTCCATCTCCAACCGCGCCGCCGCCGCCGGGAGCAGCGCCGGGAGCGGCAGCGGCGCCGGCAGCGGCAGCGGCGCCGGCAGCGGGGCCGCCCCGCGGCTGAAGGCGGCGGGCGAGGGGGAGGCGGGCGCCCGGGACCCGCGGGACGCCTGGCAGGACTACTGCGCCCTGCTGGCCATCGCCAAGAGCCTGCTGGAGCTGAACAAGTACCGGCCGCTGCCCGCCCCCTCGGTCTGCAGCGACAGCCTCGAGAGCCCCGACGACGACGCGGGCTCCGACAGCGACGCGGCCACCGAGCCGGGCTCCAGCCCGCCCCGCAGCCCCGCGCCCGGGCCGCCCCCGCGGGCAGCCGCCTCCGCCGCCGCCGCCTCCGCCGCCGCCGGCAAGGGGAAGCTGTCGGCCGAGAAGCGGCACAAGTGCCCGTACAGCGGCTGCGGCAAGGTGTACGGCAAGTCCTCCCACCTGAAGGCGCACTACCGGGTGCACACAGGTCAGCCGCGCCGGGCGGGGCGGCCGCGGGGAGCCGCGTGTCCTCGGGTGAACCCTGCCGGCAGCGCCGCGCCGCCTCCCGCCCCGCCCCCCGCCCCCGCCCGCCCCTTTCCGCCCGCTTCTTTCTTCCCTCATTTATTTTTATTTTATTTGATTGTGTTTTATTTAATCTCACGCCGACCCCTCCCCGGGCAGCACCGCGGGCAGGGGTCCCCGCGGGGGAGAACGCGGGGGGGGGGGCGTGACACCCCCCCGGGCGGGTCTGCGGCAGTGGGGGGACAGGGACCGGGGGTGCGGGGAAATGGGTGTGGGGACCCGGGGGCTTTGGGAAATGGGGTGCCCGGGGGTCGCAGCGAAGCCCCGCCGGGGGGCGGCCCCGCTCCCGCAGCGCCCCGCGCCCGGCCGGTGCCCTTGGCACGCCCCCGCCGGGGGTGCGGGAGGGGGCGAGCAGGCACCGGGGACACCCGGTACCGAGGGGCAGGCGGGGTCCGCGGGTGTTGTCCCGGCGGAGCGGTCCCGTCCCGGCTCGTCCCCCCCCCCCCCGCCGCCGTCGGGAACGGGCGCCCCGGGTGTCCCGGAGGGTGTGTCGGGGCGGCAGCCCGGCCATAAGGCGTATCTGCCGCGGCCGTGGTCGGTCGTGGGCTTTTTTTTTTTTTTTTTTTTTAAAAAAAATATCATTTTTCGGTGTTCTTCAGCCCTTCGGTGCGAGGGGCTGAGTTCAGCAAACAGCACCGCGTGTCCGAGCCGCGGCTGGAGGCAGGGCGCAGCGCGCCGGGCTGCCCGAAAGCCGCTCCCCATGGACGGGAGGGAGGCAGAAGGTCGGGGGAAGAAGCCCCTCGGCGGGGCTTATCTCGGTGCTTCGCACAGGTCTGGTCCTTTTCCGGGCTGGCGTGAAGCACAAAGCGAACCTGTCCCCGAAGGGAGGGACGCGCCGCGAGGCAGCGCGCTCAGCGCTCTCCGCGCAGGGCGAGGCGAACCTGGGCGCTGGGGGAGCTCCGGCTCGGCTCTGCCTCGGTGGGACGGGACCTGGGGTCCCGGTGGACCTGCCGGGGTCGGGAGGGGGATTGCCGCGGGTGGCTCGGCCGCCGAGCCCCGCCGTAAGGCGGTCCTGGCTGTCTCGGTGAGCCGGGAGAGGAGACGGCCCGCGGTGCCCCGTGCCCGACCCCGGGACCTGTGCCAGGGGTTGCTGAGCTGTCAGCTCGGGGATTGAGCTCCGGTGCTCTTTCGGAGGCTGGATGTAACCGATGCCTTGCAAAAATTTGGCTCGCGAGCGACAAACGAAATGGACTAGTATCGGTTCCACCTACTACCCAGTGCTCAGGTACCCACCCTGATCCAAAATAGACATCAACCGGGGTAGCGTTCTGGGTGACGACGTGCAAATTAACGTACAGCAGAGCCCACACGGCTTGCTGTAGGCAGCAGCGTTACAACAGGTACCTCTGGGGCGTGGGGTTCACCGTGCGCCCCTCAGAGCGGGGGGCCTGAGCTCCGGGCGCGAGACGCCTGACTCGGGCACGCGAACGCGCCGCCGTGGTAGCCCCGTGTGATTAAGGGCACTGCAAACATGCAGCAGTAATAAACTTTCAGAGCTTCCTAATGTGAGCAGTTAATTGGAGCTAACCGAAATGCTGAATGATACCGCTAATGCTAATTATCGTTATAGATGGCAGAACAATTCCTTAGCAACAGTGGGGCTTGATTGGATCGCCAGAGTTATTCATAGCGGTGTTTTTGCAGAGCACTAATACTCCCTCCTTCCTCAGTACCGTTTTCTTCCCTTTTTGTATCAAGTTATTTCTGTCATTTCTGAGCCTTTTGAATCACTTCCATCGGGCAACCAAACTGCTTTCTTGCTGCTTTGTAGCCTTTGGTTGAAGTATGTGCACAGCCACTGGTAGAGGCTTCCTGGTCTTCAGTTGTTAACACTTACCCCTCAATCTCTTGATCTTGGGAAACGACTTACTGTTTCTGTTCACACCCATGAGCGTGCTTGTGGCAACACCTGCCTGTACTCGTGGATACTCACTAAGCGGGTTGGAAAGCGCTGGTCTGTGTTGTGTAATGCTGGAACCTAAAAGCTCATTGGAACAACTTTGGTAAGCTAATGGAAAGTGAGACATGAAATACCAAATGAAGGTAGAAGAGTAGAAGACCAAAGACTTGATGCTCAGAGGTTGGAGGTCTGGATCTTATTAATCACACTTTAAACTTGCTGGTTCAGAGGCACCCCCACATCAGAAACTAAAAGTATCCATCTTTGTTTTCTTGAAGTTGGGGCCCTTGAGTGTAGTTCAGTGTCCAGAAGACCCAGGTTGGCCATCCATCAGAAGTTGCTTGCCGTGCTGATTTTAACAAGGAAGTCTGCTGACGGCACCGTGCATCCTACCTAGGTCGCCGAAACGAAGAAATTGCCAAATTGCCTTGCCTGGCTCATCACTGCTATGCAAAAGTAGCTTGGAAGTTGTTACTTAAATTCTGAGGTCCTGAGCAGGAGCGCTGGTTCAGCTGAGTGTTTTGTGCAGGCCGCCTCCAGCAGCAGCTCTGAGGTGCATGGCACTTTGTGTAGGAAAGCGCGGTGGTGTCCCTGCCAGCTCACAAGCCAAAGCTGTTTGTCAGGAAGGCAGGTGGAGGAGTAGATCTACAAAGTGACCTTACCTTGGTCTCTGAAGTATCCATCCCGTCCCTCCTGGGACAGTGCTGTGGGAGCACGGGACATGCAAACTCAGCTGAAGTTTGCATGCAGTGGCAGGGATTACAGGAGCGTTGTCTCCGCATGAGAGGTGGTATGACCGCGCCTTGCAGGTGTTCCTTTGGGGGCCTCCAGAGCAGAGGAAAAGGCCCAGGCTCATCGTCAAGATGTGAACAAGACCAGAGCCCTGGAAGCAATGCAGAGGCTAGGAGAAAACAGACGTCTGTGCCACACAAGAAAGCAATGAGTAGCAGCAGATAGACGGAAGGTTACCTTGAAAATTCAGGGTCTTCTCGGAATAGCTTGATTCAGAGGTTTGGTTATGGTTGGTAATGTGCAGCATTATTATGAGCCTCAAAAATGAAGGGAGGCAGTAGGAAGCTTAGTGGAGAAGGATGTGAAGGGAGCCTTTCCTTGGGCGATGGGGAAAGGCATGCGAGAGCAAACAAGCCACCTTGGTCAGAAGGGCAGGGCAGGGAGCGTGGAGCAACGAGTGAGGTACTGAAAGGCAGAAGCAGAAAAACTGTCAGGAGAAGCTTAATTTAAGGAGCATACGTTTGCTTACAGTGTGAATGTAACCAGTTAAAGGGCTTGTGGCTGCCGAGAACAGGCCCTCCTGGTTAGGAGCAGAGAAGGTATCATGAAGCTGGTTCATGCGGTGCCTCTTACGGGACCCACGGGAGTTCACTTGCCTGGGGAGGTGAATCCCAAACGCTTCTCAACATTTGGTGTCGTGGTTTGAAGAGAAATTCACGTTTACATCAGTTGCCTCTAATTAAGAGGTTAGGCACTCAAAAACCAGCAGTCATGCGTGAAGTCCTGCCTTGTCAACCAGGCTTTTTGTCCAGCTTTTCCATCATGGAGACCAGGTCCGAACCACACGAAGAGTTTCGTGACATCAGGCAGTCGGTAGACCCCGGAGCTCCCCTGGCTCTTGGCTCTAGTGGAGATTCAGCAGCAGGTTGTGGGCAGAGGCGTGGGGCCATGGGTCGGCGTTTGGCAAAGCGAAGCTCAGGAGCTGTCCTGGTAGAAAGGGGAGATGAGCGCTGCAACTGCCTCGTGCTGCGATCTGGATGCGATGGTGTCGATCCAGCCCCCGTATCAGCTTGGTTTTGACTGTGCTGCTTTGTTAGTTGTGTTCTAGATTATCGCTAGCTTGACAGACTGTACGGATGATGATAGGTTGACAATCCTCTGCCTGCCGAGCTCTTTTTTGGGTGTTTTATGGGAGCGTAATCTGAAATTTAGCATTTTAAGCCCCTCTTTCCCAGCTCATGCAATGTCACGTTGCCAGTTCCTTTTAAAAAAAGACTGAAGAGCAGGAAGTGGAGCCAGCAGGACACTTTTGCCAAAACCAGACCTCCATCTGAAACCCCCGTTCTCAAGGGCTCACAAAATGTGTAAATTGCTAGAGCTCTGCTAGGCACACTTCCAGGTCTTGGAGAAACATGACTGTACTGACTGGAAGCCCTGCCAGCCGAGTAAGGTAGGCACAGATCCTCAAGATCAAGTTCAATGTTTGCTCAGTTGTTTTTATTTTCCCAGTTTTAAAAATACAAACACTAAGCAAGCGCGTGTGTCACGGTGTGAAAGCACCCCAGAAAGGTGTTTATGGGTTACATCAAACCAAAAATGAAGATTTAAAGATGTGTAGGACAGAAGCAGTGAGCAGGGTGGGACTCCCGTTTCTGGAGGGATGTGTTGGGAAGGCAGCTCTGCCAGGTTGTGCGCACTGTTGCTGTGCACGCTGTGGCATTGACGGCCCTGCGGTAGGTGTCAGCTGCTTCTGTTAGCTTGCACGTCTCGCAGTCCTGGCGGCGTGGATCCGTGTGGGAACAACCATTCCCCGCCGTGGTCGGCCATGCTTCTGCACCGTGCTGTCGTTCCTCGCCTCGCCGAGCCCCCAGGCCCGTGGCTGGAGGAGCAGGGAGGAGGCAGGCAAAGACCGAAAGGCCGGACTGATGGCAAGGCAGCTTCCAATAACGTGCATTTGTGATGCGTAGTTCATCATCCAGTGTCGAGCAAGGGCGAACAGCCGGGGAATGCTGGCTATAAATGCCTCAGAGGGAAGAGTCAGCTGAATTATTGGCTAATAAATTCACACTAGATTAATGAGAATTATCTTCCTGAATGCATGTGAAGACGAGACCAGCGACACGCTCGGTTTAGTCAGGGGTGGTGGGAATGCATTAAGCACAGTGGCTGTGTGCATTGCCGGCCTCCAGCACTGCCCTCAGCAGCACACGAGCAGTTTGGAAAGGCAGACACCACAAAACTTCCCTCCCACGTGTCTCCAGAGAGCAGTGAGCGAGACGGGCTCGTGTCCACCTGGCCCCGACAGACCCTACAGACAGGTTGGCCGTGGGTGCTTTGGTCCAGCCCCACAGATGGTTGCAGCGCTGGTCTCTGAAGAGCCAGGTCGCCCAGTGGAGGCCAAAGAGAGTCCTTCGTCTGCCACCTGAGGGCACGGGGAGAGGCAGGGAGCCCCAGCTGTGCGCGGGGCCGTCATGCCAGCATGCCAGTAATTGGTGCCTGGCTGGAGAGGGGGGCTCCTCCAGGGCACAAACCTCCTCCTGACACAAAGTGCCCGTGCCAAGCTGTTCCTTTCTGTGCTAGGGGGGAGGAGTGGGGAAAGTCCACAGTACTGCGGTACCCAGCAGCTCGGTAGCTGAGAGAATGGCTGTGGTCACTGGAAGACACGTTCCCAGGTCCCTGCTCTGCTGGAGTTTGGAGAGAGGCCACTCTGACTGGGGAAAGTTTCTGCTCCTTCCTCTGTCAGAGCTGTTCCCCCTTAGCAAGTACTTAATCACCCAGACAGGACAGCAGCCCAAATCCAGTGCTCTGCAATCCCAGCTAAGTGCCCTGAGCACCAGAGCAGGAGTTGGTCTCCCTCCATTGCTCAGTTAATATTTAAGTATTACTGTGAGATGCAGGAAGTTCAAATGGAGGTAAGATAGAAAAGGGTAAGAGGTAGAAGCTTATTCCAAGTACCCAGGAGTCTACTGCTGAGGACACTCCTCTCGGCTATGAGAAGTGTGTGTTTAACTCTCTGGTGAGATCTGAAGAGGTCTCTCACATCCCAGGTACCCTCCCTGACTGACAGATATAAGGAAGTACAATCGCAGAAAGCAAGACTTGTAGGAAGGGGTGCTGGTAGAGAGGCTGCAGGGGTGTATCCCTTACACCTGGTGCTGTTATCAGGTGTATTGGTGGCAGGACTGCGTCTTGCTGGGCTGTAGGCACAAGCTAGGGCGCTCAGCAGTGGTGGGTTTTAGCAGGTGGTTTTGCATCTGCTCTTTTGAAAGAGACTCAGACACCTGCAGATACAAGCAGTTGTTGAGTGGTGGTTTTGAGGATGTCACAGCAGTGTAAAAGCATGCTGAAAGCAGCATTTTAACACTTGAATTGTCCTGTGGTGTTTAGTCCTGGTGCACCCGTTGGTGCAACCCCTCTGTCCATCGTCTATCCTGTAGTCAGCGTCTGATCTGATCTTCTTGTCAGACTGGCTGGCCATGGTTGAAGTGTTCCAGGAACCCTTGTTCTGTACCTAGGGTCCTCTCTGCTGGACTTGCTCTGTGCTGTTTCTCACCAGCATCTCTACCCTGTGATTGCCGTGTGTTTTAACACTCCAGTTCTGGAATACCTGTCTTGGAAAAGGAAAAAGGCAGTTTGAAAGTCTGTCAGCCCAGAACTGGGAGTACAGATGTCTGTAAGAGCCACCTTCATCAGAACACCTTGCGAGAGGACACTTGGTCAGAATCCAGTGTCTCACAGGAAATTGCTCCTTCAGGTACGTGGGGCAAGCAATGACACTCGAGGAAAAAAGAGGCCTGAAATACAGCTGTCTTGTGGCAAAAAAGAGAGACTGACCTTACTCTTATTTTTTTTTTTCCTGCAATAAGCTGGACCATGTTCTTGACACTTATTCTTCTACAGGACCTGTGATACTTCAGGAGACACTGAGACACTCAGGAGTGGTGGCTGAGTGGGGTCACAGAAGGGGGTTGTGGAGGGAAGAGTTATCGTTGTTGTGTCTAAGCCAAGGATTGATGTTCAGGAGCAGATCTTCCCAGAGTACCAAGATTGCTTTGTGAAAGTTCAAGCTCCAGCAGCCACAGGGGTTCAGGAGGATCTCAGAAGATGAAAGTGTAGATTAATTTGTTTTTATTTGAATCATAAGGAGTTGATCATGCCCACTGAAGCTGTGGGAATGCTTTTTTTTTCCCCTATTTTTTCTTCTGCCTTCCTGCAAATGGCAGTCCTGTTTTCCTAAGTAGTTTTGCTCTTGCCTGGTGGAAAAAAGAAAAATCATTCTTTGAGCTTTCCTTGTTTGTGTGCTTTCCCTTCTCAGTCTTTCCCTCCTCATCTCTGATGGGACAGGTCAGCCCTGCAGTCATGCCGTATGGCTGGGCTTTTGGGCAGGTGCCACAGGCAGAGGTGGGTGTTGCTGTGGCAGGAGATGTTGGCTAGCCGTGCCGTGTCCTGTGGCCAGAGAGAGAGTGGGAGTCAAGCACAGGCACCACATCCCAAAAGTCGAACTTGGACCCATTCTTCAGTTTTGGTACCTTAGTGTAGGTGCTGCTATGAATAGCTGGCAGAGCAGTCCTACCATGTTCCCAGTGGTCTCCTCTTTAACATGCAGGTCAGTCAGGGGTGTCTAATTAGCTGTCCATTCCTGCAGGTGTAGCTACAGTCCATTTGGCTTTCTAATTAATATGTGAAGCAGTATCATCATCATTATTTGATGGCAAACTGTTCTGTGTTCGCTAGTGTAGATCCCAGGCTCTACTCATGGCTGCATCTAACTTCATTTCTGTCAGCCAGAAAAACAGTACAAGGCTAGCAGAGCGTTCATCTTGGCCAGACTTCCATCCACACCAACAGCAGTCTCTGAGTGTCTTCCATAAAGTCAGTGCTCAAAGCAATTTAGTAATTCTCTTAAAATTAGTACTTCATCACAGAAACTCAGTTTGCTCCGCTCCTAGGACATGCCCTGTTAAAAGCCAAGAGAATAGCTCAAGTGTATGATAATCAACTTTGTCTTCAGCTTTGTCAAAAAACACAGCACTTTTTTTTCCCCTGGGACAAAAAAGACACTCCAGACCTTCTCTATCACTTGTTTGCCTGAATGAAGTCATCTTTTCTAAAGCCAATACAAACTGCAGCTCCTAATCTCAGTCATCCATCCACATCTAAATCAGCACTTTTAGTGAGAAGGCAAACAACAAGTCAGGATACCAGTACCTATCTGCCCTGTTAATGAGTCTGCTAATGCCTACTCCATGTTCTTTCTTTCAGAAACTCATCCTGTACAAGACTACCATGTGGGAAAATCTGGAATGTCTCTGGGCAGGGCAAAAAGCTACACAGTTTTCAATCTAGTCAGAATAAAATGGAAAAGGAATAACGTTGAGTTGCCTCGGGTTTTACAAATCAGCCTAGATAGAGAGTTTAAACTCTCAAAAAGAAGTGAACCACGTGCAGTGGAGAGTGGGGAGGATGAACGGAGAGAGAAGACTGGGTGAAGCGAGCGAGCGCAGTTTGAAAGGATATGCAACGGCCTTCATATTTATGTGGGATTTAAAGCAAGTCAGGGCTCAGGAGCAGGGAAGGCCTGTGAACAGCCAACATCAGCTTGTGCTGTTGTGCCATCTCAGTGTAAACTGTGCCTCCCGCTGCACCCCTGGTGTCAAACAGGACAAAGAACGGGAATTCTGCAGATGAGTCGATTCCTGTAAACCAGTTTGTTTCAGTGGTTAATTCTGTAAGCTGCCATGGATACGTCTGGTGAAGAGAATTATTTACACTTTTTATCTCTGCGGTCAGATTCTACTGCACACAGTTTTAATGTCTTGTGATCCATCAATGGCCTTTCCTACATCGATTGATAGAAATTCCCTCTCAGGCATGTCTTAAAATCGAAGTAGCATACTGCCACCAGAGGCAGCAGTGCATAATAGCACCCTGTTTTAATGGTTCGTTTTGCTCATTTCAAGCCTTGGCGATACTGCTCCCAAAACTAAGGGGGAAAAATCATATGGAAAAAATACCTCTGGCTTGCTTAGACATGGCACAGAAAGGGATGTCCACAGGTGGAGGCAGCACTATGGGCATCACAGCTCTGTGTTGTGGCAGCACGCCTCTGCACTTGTGTGCTCCTCTGCTGCTTTAAGGAATAGCATGTCAAATATAACCAGCAACTGCAAGGTCCAGCTCTGCTGAGTGCACTGTCATCGCGTGCCATCAGGCATCTCTGTGTTGCCTAAAAACCCTTCCAAATTTGTGCTCCACCACTGTGCTGCATCTGTTCAGTTGGTCGCTGAAGCACCATCTCTCTGGGCTCATTCAGTGGGTTATGGCTTCGTAACCGAGGAGAACAGATCTTCAGGCTCGGAGACAAACACCCAGGGCCTGGAGAAGTCTCTCTCTTCCCTCTCGTCTCTCTGCTCTTTGAGTTTTAACACTTCCTGGTGTCACGGATTATGCCTGGCCTACTTTCTTCTTTTTTTTTTTTTTCATGTGCGCGTTTCCAAAGCGTTTGTGACAGCCTCCTGGAGCTCGTACCGCTGAGGTGATGAGATCACTTTCCATCGCTGTACTTGGTGGCAGAAGGTGGCCTGCTGTGGGTTCCCATTCTCGCATGCCTCAGGAAGCGTGACCGTCCGTGTCCTTTGGTGACAGCCACTGCGCTCACCACCCTGAGCACCAAGCATGCCTCCACTGGGCAAGGCCCTGCGGCCTTCAGGCCTCCATGGCTGGGGTTTTCTGCAGTGAAGCTGTTTCCCCCTGCTTCCTGGGGGGCAATGATCTTGTCTGGGTACTGCAGTGCTGCGAACCGATGTGAGGGATCCCGGGTGAGTGCTGCCTCAGCCCATAGCCTCGTGGATGCCTCGCACCTCAACCATTTCCCCACGGCAGGTGAAGTGGTTGTGCTGGGCAGCAATGGTGGAGGTCACACTGTTTCCCATGCGTTTCAGGAGGAACCAGAAAGCAGGCTCTGTTTTTTCTTCCCTTCTGCAAGTATTGAAAATAAAACACTGCTTTCAAGCAACTGGTTTGCATACTACAGTGCCTAACAAGTAGACACTGAGCACCAAAGATCCATGTTACCCAGCCTAGGTACTCGGTCTCTCTCTTGGTCTCTATGAGTTAGGCACTTTGGCAGGCTGAAGAGCTGTCCCGAGGCAGATGATGGGAATGCAGCTTCTGGGGAAGGGTCAAGATGCCTGAGCTGCCTCCAGTGCTCTGGACGGAGCTATATATGAGATGCCTCCACACATGCATGATGTACAGCACTTCTCCCACGTCCCCTAGGGATCTGGAAAGATTTCTGCACCTCCCACTGCTGCCTGCTTCATGAAGCCGTGACAGAAACCATGAGATAGATAGCAAAAGAGTAGTACCAGTGAAATGCTTGCCTGGGAGGCCGAGTGCAGGCACTGGGCAGAGCAAAGGCAGATGAGATCTGTGAAACCATCACATGGCGCCTGCTGGTGCTGCACTGCCTCATAGCTATGGCCATGGCCCTCGTGCACATGTGAGTGAATGCACAGCTTTAATTTCATTCACAAAGGCAGTGGTTGTTCAGAAAGGCTTCCAGCCATGTTTAAAGGAATACAGCAGGAAGTCTGTACTTAAAATAATAAAATAAAGCTCCACAGGTCAGGATAGCTTGCAGCTCTGTCTCCTCCGGGTTAACATGCAGGTACGGCTAGCATTGTGCTACTTCTGCTTTCTCCTTCCCTGACCAAGGGCAAGCACCGACGCCAGGTGAGGAGAGAAAACATGCAAGAAGCAGCTGTGCTGACGCTGGCCTGGCCTGAGAGGCTACTTTGATGCATGCAGTCTTGCTCATCTGCCTAAAATTGAACCAAAAGCTCGTCAGTGTGGGACAGAGCAGTCTGCCTGGCAAGGAGCACCACATAATTGGAAGCTTAAGCCATTATAGTGTCTGCTTTATTTCGGAGACTTTCATTAGGCCCTCAGGGCTGGTTGTGTGGCATAATCTCAGCACATCTGTCCCGCTGTCATCCTCCTTGGTGTGGCGTCTCTTGGATGCCAGCAGACTAGCCCCCTGGCCCCCTCCCCACACCCCCATTCTCCTCCCAAGAGCTCTGCTGTACTTTCTGCTTGTGGTCATCTTCCTGGCTGCTGGGCTGTTCATCCCAGTCTTCAGTCTTTTGTCCAGGCTGTTTTGTCTGGGGAGTTTTCCAAGGCACACTTCCTTGTAAATAACTCCTTTTCTTGCAATCTGCAAATGTAAAGTGAGCTTGTGTGTTGTGCCAAATTGCACCGTACCAGGAAGTACTGGAGCTCTTGAATTTCTTTCCAACTCTTCCAAGCTGGAAATCTCCTGGGATAGTTTCTGTATTTCATGGTTGACTATAAATAGCTGTCACAAAGCTGTCATTTATATTCCCTTCAGGAGGCTCTTGAGAAAAGGAATTAAGGCATCAAATGGCTCTGGTACATGATGTATCCTGAGCTTTTTTGATTTCCTTCTGTGACATGGAGTAGTCAGCTTTGCAGGCTGGATGGTACTGGGCCCGTGGCTGTGCGCGAGGTTCAGGCAGCCCGCAGGGCTGAGCCACAGGGATCTGGGGTGCCAGGAGGATGATGGTATCATTTGCTCCTCACACCCTTGGTTTTAAAACAAAGGTGTTCTAGGTTAAGGCATTTGGTTTGGTTCTTCACCACCACAGCAAATGTTTCTACTGATAGAGCTGCAAATAACATCACAGTTTTCCTGTCCTCAAACTGGACATGTAGGAGACTGAGGGGAGACCATCACCTTCTGGCGCAGCCCAGGGGAAGGGAGGAGAGGGGGGGCAGAGGACCTCTGCTGGCAGGCGCAGCCTTTCTGCTCTGCAGATTTGCAGCCCCAAGGCCACAGTGCTCTCCCAGTTCTCTCCCCCTCATCCCTTCCCAGGCAAGTAGTACTTCTTGTAGGTGAGGTGTTTTTTTTTGGCTGCTTTTCTAATGGTTGTGGATGATTTTATCCAGTAGAATGGAAGTGCCAGAGGAGTAATAATAGTGTACTCCTCTCAAACTACCATAGTGCATTTGACGTAAAAAGTGTGGAGGCACGGGCAGGGCTCATCCACTGGGGTCGTGTAAGGCTTGGTGCGGTTGGAGGGTTTTTTGGCTTGAGGGTGGTGAGGCTGAAACCTGCCAAGCGAGTCGGCAGCGGCTCGGCAGACCCCAGCGCCCTGGCATAAAGCAAGAGCCACGTCCCTTCGGCAGCACGCTGCCCCCTTCCCTAAACACCTTGTTGTCCTTTCCTCTCTGCAGGCGAGCGTCCGTTCCCCTGCACGTGGCCCGACTGCCTTAAAAAGTTCTCCCGCTCTGACGAGCTGACCCGGCACTACCGCACCCACACCGGCGAGAAGCAGTTTCGGTGCCCTCTCTGTGAGAAGCGCTTCATGCGGAGCGACCATCTGACGAAGCATGCCCGCCGCCACACCGAGTTTCACCCCAGCATGATCAAGCGATCCAAAAAGTCCAGCTCTGGCTCCTTGTGAAGGCAGGGCCGGCTCGGGGAGTGGAGCAGGGGGTGCAAGGTGCGTCCGGCAACTGGGGATCAAGCATTTGTAGCCGGTGTTCAGAACATAAGCACCTTGTGCTTCCCACTCACACTCTCCCCCTCGCTGGGAGCAGCCGTCTTGATGAAGGGGATTCCGGGCAGAAGGACGGGACCGCCGCCTTCTGCCATTCGGCGCATTGAGACTGGCGTACGTACGTCTCACGGGATGGTCCGGCCAGTGACACCACCATAGCGTGACTCTGAGGTCTTTGTGATTGCTGTGTCATGAACATGTTTTGTTGAACAATGTAATGCTGCTTGTGTTTTAGAGTCTGTCGAGTAAAACCACTTTCCGAGTCACATAAGTAATTCTCAGATATAAAATCCATAGCACATTGTAGAAGTGGGTTTACTTCTATATTTCAGAATGATCCTTCATTTAAAAAGACTGTTAAGAGAAACATTACATGTTACTAATAGCATCTGATTGATACACTGAAATAAGGTGAATTTATACTCAAGAAGACCCATTAAAGCAAAGGGGTCTTTTTAATTTTTCTTTGTATTAACTATACTTTTGAATATAAGCTGCACTTTTCCAGTAAAAACATGTAAAATTCAAGCAGATACTTAAAGCAAAAAACACCAACACAACCACTCAGTCATTTTCTGACCATATGTGTATTTAGCTCTGTTATTCAGTTACCTGGAAAAATACAAGTCAGCCTACAAAACGTGGCAGGGGGGACGAGGGCAGAAACATACGTCTCTCAATTGATCTATATTTTCATTTGTCAATAAATACAGTACTGTACTAGAGAAATGCCAGTAACAGTTCGTTATTCTGCTGTGTTTTGTTTGACTGGATGGATTACAGCAGCTACCATCTTTATAAACTGCTGCTTTTTTACAGGTTTTTTCTCTTCATACACTTGCCTTAAAGATTTATTCTCTTCATACACGTGCCTAACTCCTGACACATCCAATGGGAGTTCCGTGTCCTTATGGAGAGAGTAGACCTTTCCTTAAGAGCACTCTGCTAATGGAAACAGTTAAATTTATTGTAAAGAGCACTTCAGAAGGGCTCCCGTATCTCTTGATCACTGTTTCTGTAGAGTATGAGGGAAAACCATGAGCTAATTGGAAATACAACACACAAGGTGTGTCACAATATTCCTTCTGGCATCAGCTTCCCTACGTACCTTGCAGTCATACCTGTGTCATGCATGACACACCAAATACCGATCAAGGCAATATTATGTTTAACTTAAAGCTATGTTTTGCTCTCTAAAAGGAGCAAAAAGATGACTGAAGTTGAACTTCCAAGTCATGGTCATTATGTATTTCATCTTTTTTCATGTTAAAACCACACCATACCAGGTTATCAGTGATTTTTTTTTTCCCTTCCCAGCTACCTATAAGGGGATAATTATGTTTACACATTTCTTCCAGAAGCATTCTTCTGCTGTTCTGTTTTTACTCTTTCCTCCAGAAGAGGAAGGGGAGGTGCAGCCCTACTATAGAGACTTAGGGCCCAATTCATCTCAGGAGTAATCACACTGAAATCCGAAGTGTTTCCACTGCAGATGAATTTAGGTCATCCTGTAAAATTCTGTACATAAAGATCCTGTTAGTACAGCTGCAGTTACCGTATCTTATTGTTTTAATTGATAAAAAGCTTGCTTCCTAGAAACAAATGTTAAAAAAAAAATGAGCTCAGAGAGTAGAGTATTTTCTTCTACAGTTGTATAAGGCTTTCAGCATTAGAAATCGGTTTGCATATAGTGTTTTTACCTGTGTAGTTCTTGATAAATTCTGTCTATGTGAAGAGAACTGCTTTTAAGGCATTAGGGATGTTGAGCAGTCTGTGGAGTAAAAAGGGATGTGTTTTCTTCAGTGAAGACATCAGGAAACCAAGCACACTTTCTACCTCCGTTTCAGCTTTGTGAAACTTTTATTTTAGAAACCAAACTTTAATTTCTGGTGTTCAAATTGAGTTGTAGGGACGTATGTTCTTCCTAACAAAAGATAGGTAGCCTCAGTATTTCTACTGATCTAGAAATACAGAAATTGTTCTGCTTACCAGTACTGTTACTGCTGCCTTGTTAAGCAGGGTTAGGGCCACGTGTAGCCCAGTGAGATTCAACGGAGCATGCATATTCATCTTCCTTCTTCTCTGTGAAGATCACAATAACCTTTTTGAGTCTGTCCTACAGTCTGGATTGTTGCCATTTTGTAGGACAAATGCAGTACTGGGAATACTAAGGCCTGGTCCTGTGAAGTTAAAAAACACCCTCATGTGCTGTCAACCACACTGGGAAGCCACAGCTGATAAGCAGCTCCTAAATCAATAGATAAATGGTTTGGTTACAGCTACTGGGATTAACCTACATGTGGAAGCAAATTGCCAGATTCATGGATCCCAGCTTCAATACTTGGGGTAGAATGCGCATCTAAGGAAATATCATCATTAATTCTTCAATTTCTAAAAGAATTAACAGGCAGGGGGTTACCTTGGTCCATGGAACAAAGGGACATATAAACTCATGTAGTTATCACTGGTGACAAGATCCTGTTTCTGAAAAAAACCTTCCTAAGCCGTAACCAACCTACTCTAATGTATGCTTTATTTCAGCATAGGACAGATGGGACTAATGTGATTCTTTAACCACTAACAAAATACGTGGGGAATGATCAGGTTTAGAGATTTCAGTTTATTGTATTGATCATTTGGGTATTTTAGTTTTTCTTCTAGTAAAAACAAGCAACGGATCTAATACATGAAACAAACTCTAGGTTAGTTTTCTGCATCTTCAAGTTAAGTTTCAAAGAGTGCTGCAAATGTTGGAAAAGAAAAGGAAAATCGGGTTCTCTAATACCGTTCATACTTGTTGTACTATTTTGGAAATATTTAATAGTGCTGAAGTTAGGACAGCTCCTCTCCTTGGTTAAGAAAGCCCATTACTGTAGTGAAGTCATGGCTTTAAAGGTATAGCTATACATACTTCAACATACTTCTTTTTCAAAACAGTTTCTCATAACCTTTATGACAGATCTGTTTTCAGTTTGCAGACGGACTTAGTTCAACATACACCAGACTGGACACATTCTTCAAAATGCTGTTTTACAGATTCATGATCTGTAACACTGTAAGATACAAACTTCCAACAGTTTAACCGGTTTTATTTTTGTACAGTATTCGTATCCTTTATAAGTTATTTTGCTGTCCTGTTTTGTAAATCACATGAAATTGTAAAAAAAAAAAAAAAAGAAAAGGAAAAAAAAAGTAGGCATAGATGTTTTTGTACATATGTATATATATATTGTCAAAATAAAAAAAATGAGTTAAAAAAACAAAGGTTGTTTTGAATGATTGGAGTCAAAGAGTGATCATGTAAACCAATCAATATAAACCAACCAAGTAATCATCCAGTTTAGATAATTATTTTTAAAAATTCTGCTGCACACAGTGAAATCCCTGAGCTAAGCGGCATATGGACTAGTTTCAAAGGTCCCAGCCTTGCTTGTCATTATTAAGCGTAGGTTTTGCTTCTGTACTTTTCCCCAGTATTTTCAGAGAGATTCCTTCTCCCACTACTACAGAGACAGTTTGCGGTGCAGAAAGAGGGTCCCTGCACGCATTTGCCGCAGCACCTACGAGGTTTCCCACTGCTCAGTAGCTTTCGAGCTCAGACTGCTGTTCTCCCTTGCACCACACAGCTGCTCCGTGAGCTAACAATGCTGCAGCCTGTACACCCAGCACCACTGCCTCGAGACTTCCAAAGGTCTGGGGGAGTTCACTGAGGCAAGGAAATAAAAACACCATAGCCGTGCAGCCTCCAAAGGCTAGACAGGCAAGGAGCCCTCCACCAAAACACTCATTGATGTTTACAGTCAGGACTAGCGAGAAGCAACTACTTACACAAACTAACTTAACTTGGTGCTTGAGAACTTAAACCTGGCACCTGGGAACCACACTAGGGTGTAACTGCAAGATGGGTCCCTGGACCCAAGGGAACGTGTAACCTGTGGCACCATGGGCAGAGACAGAGGGGTAGATGTGTGCCCTCTGCATCTAGAACTAAATTCACAGGCACATTTGGCTTCGATACTGCATTGGAACTTTCTGTCCTTGGCTGGACAGCCAAAGGACAAACACAACAAACTCAGCACAGTTTTCTTTTTTTAGTTTGTCATTGTTTCTAGGAGTAAAGGACAGAGGGCTCATTCCCCTGAGCTTATTCCTCTGCATTCCCATCATAAAGGATGTTCCATGTGTTTTTTAGTCTTCACCTTAAAGTATTTAATATTTGCCCTTGGTGCTCTAATTGGAAAAGCTACCAAAATCTTCCAAGTGTAGACAATGCCATAGCCTGAGGAGGATGTTTCCAACTGTTGAGATCTAGTACACTATACAGAATAGTCTTTCCAGGAATGATGTAAATCTTGGCTGGAATAGGCAAGGTATAAAAAGACTGGAAGCGCCTCCATGGATGTTGACTGTAAGACTTCAGCAGTGACATGTGGAAGTGTGACCCTGACCACAGCCCAACTGATTTGTAGAGTACAATTATTTCTACAAGGAGAATTTTTACTACTTTCTGCTGAAGAGAGAAGAAAGGAAACATGCCATTCAATATCATGGAAGTCCAGTTAAATGTCTGCAGAGTGGTTCAGAAAAGGTTCACATGCAACCTGCCTGCTAGGATGACCAGGCTGACTTTCTTTTCCATGGGAGTCTAAAACAATGTTGTTCAGTACTCACTCATTCAGGGCTAAGGAGTCAGGCAAGTTTCCTTTCTGCATCAGACCTCCATGAGAGCTGCTACTTCCTCAAGGGCTTTTGCTTTGGAAACAAAATCTCTTACAGCTTGAGCTCCTCACACCTGCCAGCCACATCTGACAAATTACATCAACAACAAAGCAAAGTCACCATTGTCAGAGTAATGTACTTACTTACCAAAGCCCTCTTTAATGGACTGCCTTAAATAAGCAAGGGAAGCTTTCCCAATGACAAGAATTTTGCAATTACAGTGTTTTCGGTGTCATGTTGTCTTCAACTGAGAAATCACATCCCTTAAATTATCTCCCCAAGCACTTCCACAGGTAGTACAGAACTCTTCTCATTTCAACCAGGGATCTTCTTGACTGGCATCAGTTCTAATCCATAACAAACCCTTTTTTCTGTATTATTATACACTTTTCCCCACTTTATACATCTGTATAAGGAGCCCATGTATTCCTTTTGGGGTGAGAGTGAGCAGAGCGTCCCTGCTGCATTCAGCTTGCATTTGTGAAGTTGCTGTTTTTCTAACCAGCCCATTACCCTCAGTTTACAACTAATTTACAACTGACAAACATCCTATTGCTTTCCACATCAACAGCCATCCATCCCTCTTTCAGTATTGTCTGCTACCCTTTAGGTGATATCCTGTTAATGAAATCAACACCTAGAAGACTGCACTGCTGAACAGAAGGTACAAAGGTAATGGAGTATATACACCACAGGACTACGAAAAGCATCTAATAGATGAGATCAACTTACCATCCCAACATCCAAAAAAAGCCCCATGGGAATTCAGAAGGCACAGAAAAAGAGAGCAAAGTGCACAGACAGTAACAGAGCCCTCCTAACACTCTGCTGAAAAGGTGCAAAGAATTGTCTTAGTCTTTCCAAATGGCCTTTTCTTCTTCTGGCTAATGGGCAGAGGTTGGAAAGACATCAGGTGAAGTTCCAGGAGAGATAAGAAGGAGGGAGGTGTAAGTTAACCCAGTTCCCTGCAGAAACCACATTCAACATTTTGTGTTCTTCTGCTGTTAACCACTGCTTCGGTGGTTTCTGACAGTGTTTCCAAGCAAAAAACACTTTAGAGAACCCAAGAAAAGACGTGCATAACTCCTCTGTCAAGAAACATAGGGCCAGGGAAAACCATAATTATGTTATTAGCCTATGCAATGTTGATGGTAAATCATTGCATCCATTTTACTGAACCACAGAAAGACAATCCTACCTAGAAGCAAAGCTACATTCAGCTTCTACATTCAATGAGTCATTTTTCACAGGGCTATCATTTTTCAACTGCTATACTTCAACTGGGAAAGCCTTTCTGTAAACTCGTTCAAGCTGAAATAAAAGGAGATTCTCTCAATATAACATACTACGATAGTTTTTCATGAGAACAGTGAGTTAATGCATACTGATGCTTGGGGAACTGTATGCACTCTGGAGCCTGTACCACTTTCATTACACTGATATCAAACCAGTGCATTACATACAGCAGAGAGTATTTTAAACACAAGGAGAATTCTGAACATAAAAATCCTTCATGAACAGCACAATCAGGCTCAGAAGCAGACAGAAAGTGGATCCAGATGGGGGCCCACAGGAAACCATTGCATCTTTGGCTTTTTACCTAAACAGACCTGTAAGTATCATTGCAGCAGCACAGAGTGGGACTGATACTGTTTATGGTACCTGAGAGCAAGTCCCTTTCCATGCTCTCTACTGATCATCTGCTTTGTATTTACCCCGTGTTCACAGTTTGTAATTCTTGGCGATCGAGGAAGGAGGAAAAGGAGAAACACACACACAAACAAAAAAAAAAAAACATTTTGTCATCCATGAAGATAATACACAGACAAACTACTACTACTAGAGTGCAGTCACGATCAAGCAGCACAACTTTCTAAAGCTTTAGTTAGCAACTGGTGAAGGAGGGGAACTAGTTGACATGTGGAAGGTCTCCTCACAGAATTTCTTCCTGGAGTCCCATTTGTTCCTTGACTCTTCTTATGACCCCAGAGGATAGTAATTGCTCTTCAGCTGAAAACACTAGTTCTCCAGTTCTCCCAAAGACACCTGCCTCTTTTATGCTACCTATTGCATAGTGCTGTATGTCAAGTATCTGCTAAATAATGAGTTTAGATTTGCTCCTGCTCTAGCTTGTTTCCTCTGCTTGCCTTTCCCTCACTAATATCCTTATTTTCACCAGTCTTTTCTTTCTTAGAGGATTTCTCTACAGATGTCTAGTAATATGCCTTCCCTCTTTAAATTACTTGGTTCTGATTACTTTGACGCATGTATTCACTTTGAGCCATCCATACTGCATGTTACCTGTATCATCATTTGCTCTGTTCTTTTCCAAAGTTCCTGCATTACCTTGGTATCTTCTGCAACCATCTTCTCAGCTAGCATCTGTTCCTTTCTCCTTGCTTCTACCAAAGCCAACTTTGCCCACTGCCATGCATAGCTACTTATCCCCAACAAAGTTACTTTTGTAATTCTTTTTCGGCTTACTTGCAATGTTCTCATCTCCATGCTTCACAAAAGACTGTCAGTTCTCAAGCAGGTGTCTTGCTTTTCTCCAAGTATGCACTGGAAATATATGCCAAGATTTGATGTAGCTCCAGGTGCAACAGTTGATGCAAACCATTTGCGATACTAAAATCTAGCCAATGACATGTATAATGTCATCATTTGGGACTAACATACACTGTCAACAAAACATTGGCTTTAATGGAGACAAGTGATCAACAGAAGCAATACCAGACAACTAGAAAATTACTTTGGGAGCAACTGTGTAGCAGAATAGTGAAGAAAAGCTGGTGAATTTGGTGGAAACCAGAGAGATGGGAATGGCTGGGGATCATGCTGATGGGAAAGGGCTGAGCCACAAGAGATGATGGCTAGCAGGCTGCTATAGTGCTGGTTATCACCTCTTCAGCCTTCTGCCTCTGTTCTTCCTTCTTGCCATTATTTTTCCACATTTTCCCTGCTGGGTTTCAATATTGCTACAGTGGCACCTGAAAAAAAAATTCAGCAGCTAAACATATTTGTTTCCTGAACCCATCTCCTCTCTCTGATTACCAGTTCGGTCTTGCCAATGACTAGCATGTTAGTAAGTGACTTGCCAATGACTAGCATGGAAGTAAAATGAAGTTTAAGTATAGTAACTACTTCTAAATCACCCCATGCCTACAAAACCAACTTTCATCCAGGCTGTGCAGATATGCAAAGGACAGGTAGATAAATGAGCCACACAGGAGAAACTTGATTTTTAGCACACGTACTCTATGAATGCAATGGAAGAGAAATATTCCTGCTATTTCCTGATGTTCAGGCTGGGACAAGGGATTTTTCTTAGAACAGAGATGAATTTAATTCTCTTCCCCATCTCCTTCATCCCCAGATTATGATGTACTGAATCCTGGCTTTATTCTGGTTTAGCACGGCATTGGGAAAAATGCTTCTGTAACAAGAAGTTCTAGGAAAACTTATTTTGGACATTGTGTTTCAGTGAGTCAGAACCTAAGAGAGTAATTTTGGCTCAGAGTTATTTACAGTGAAGCTGGACTGCCAAGGTTCCCCCCCGCCTGTGATGTAGGCTCTCCCTAGACACCTCCCATCAGGTATTGTGCCAGTCAGATCAGATGAAACTACAGAGCACCTTTCAAGAATCAGGCCAACTAAAGCCAGAGGAGAAGACAGGGAACTGATGCACAGAACATCAAAACTTCCATAAAATTACAAAATATTTTGATGTATTTACTGGGATACTGCTGAGTCAATATAGCCCTTCAGTTCAGTGTGGCGCTCCTTTCCCAGCACAGGCACTGTTAAGCGCGGTGGATGCAGTGACAAGAGTGGGAATTTGCTTTGCTTGGGAATCGCATTAGCCACTCCCTGGGAACAGCCACAGAACCTCTGCTCAGCTTAGCAAACAGTGAGTATCTTTAACTACAGATCTACCTCCCCCATTTCCTTCCCCCCAGCATTAATCAAACACTAAGCATGGGAATGCATCAACACTATCAAACGTCCTCCTGTCATGCACGTTTATAAAAATAAAACAATATATTTCACAACTTACACATCTGCTTGCTCTAACACTTTGCTTTCAAGAAGACAAAGGAATGGCACGGGAATTGGTCAAGGAAGGTGAAAATTAAGACATACTACTAAGAGATGCTCACATAATTAACATGCCTTGCTAAGGGAACAAACAAGAAACTGCAGGCTCATGGAGGAAACCCAAGTCAATTTCCACAAACAAGAAGCAGCAGTGTTTGAAGACGGCCCAGAAGCTTCTAGGAATGGCGCATCAGCCAGAGAACTTAGTAACTACAGAGGGCACTTGGCATAAACCATAAACAAGAGCCTCCCATAGAGTTAATTATAAGTAGTGTTAATTCTGAATAAAGTTAGCTATCAGGCCTAGAGCAGATGCATATTCTGGCCTCTAGTGAGCACCTGCCATACTTTTCAGTAAGCATGCTGCAGCACAGACCAGTTCTGTGTCTCTCACCATGTCTCACTAAGTCCAGAGACCATAGAAGTTCTCAGATAACAACAGCCTTAACACATTTAATTTTTCTTCCAATAAAAACACAAGTATCAAGAAAGCATTGTAGTTATGCAAGGGTCCCTCTACGTTCTTGTCTACTACTCCAATCCAGCTACACAATCGTTCCTAGTTAACAACAACATACATGCACAGGTGACACTTTCAGTCAGGAAATACAGTACTAAAAGCTGATTCATAGAAGCTTTTCATTATTTTGTTTCTCCAAATTGTTTTATTTCTCCCAGCAAGTTACAATTTCCATGCCACTTCTCTTTATCTCAATACTTGAGCAGACACAAATGTTAGACTGTGGATGATTATGGAAAAGGATCTTTACCATAGTCTTCAGCTGGACTAAACAACAGGAAGGAGTACATATTTTTGGAGAAAGCCCATTTTATACTTAGCTGAAAGGACTATTTAGTGACTTTCCACTTCTACATTTTTGAGATACTGTCTAGTCATCAGGAAAAGCTGGATACTACATGTATATTTAACCTACACTCCTACTCATCCCCTCTTCCTCAGTTATACTGAAATTAATTTTACCTATTTTTATAGCAAGAGGACCTGAGGAACTGAATAGCAGCAAAGCAAGAACAGCAAAAAAGCTGACAGCAATGAAGCTTATACATACATATACACACAATATACTTATACAGCCCAATACATAGGTAAGGAATGCTAACAAAGGCTATTGCTACCCTAAATCACTTAGTGTGGATTAGCATCCAGTCCAAAAAATGTTTCCATAAGCCAGAGGAGCTCTGTACATGGACAAGGATGCAGCCGTCACATGAAGGAGCAGGTTACCAAGTGGAACATGTGTATGGGAGGCACACAGGCTCTACATACAGCCTGTTTACAAATGGCACTGGCTATACTGTACATATATACAAATACGTTTTATAGGTCTTTTTTAAAGCCTTTAGCTAGCAGAGCTCCTGGATAACGATGCTCTACTGGTCAGTAACATGACAGTATTGTATGGTTTTGCTGCTTGTTACAGTGTCTGGACAAGAGCAGTGTGAACGACAGTGTTATATTAGGACTGTAGCCAGATAATGTCTAAACTAGAACCTCTGGTCAGTAGTGACACATATCTAAGGAAGAAGCAAACACACAAGCCTGTCATTCTCTTCACTTTTGCAGTGAGGCAGGCACATATCCAGAAAGTGGGATTTTTGAGACAGGATCTGAAGTAACTTTCTCTTGAAGGAAGTTAGATTTGCATTTCATACTTCACTTAGCCTGAAACATGAGAAAGGAACACAACTCTAGGAAGAAAACCCATGAACTTCTACAATGACAACATTAAGAATTGATAATCAGTGTTGTCTAGCCACAGATGAACCGAAGTCCTAACTTGTGTGCATGTAAGTAGTTTCATCTAATCAAACATTGAAAAACAAATTGCACTTTCCATATAGCAATTCTCAGAGGATAAATGGAAGATGTTTCCATTTAATAATAACAGTAATTACAAAAATAACCTTAAAAGTTTGGGGTTAGGAGAAACCAAGCATTCTGAAGATCAAAGAATACATTTAAATCTTAAATCTTTAGATCTTAAAATAAAGCGGACATATAGGCTTTATAGCCTCAATTAAGTCAAGGATACTCCACCAGCCCACTCAATATCTGGACTAGAGCCTGAGTTTCCACACTTGTTTACTTCTTCTGTAAAATATTTTTGTAAGGACACTAATCCTCCTGGAGCTAATTCCAGGAACTCATTTCACAGTAGGAGCTTCACTGATCAACAGCAGCCAGTCTTTTGGCCAGTGATGTAGGAGTATGCAGTTCTTCCCTTAAAGACTCCTTTATTCAAAAATAAGAATTACTAACTTTTAATACGTGAAACCCTTCATATTCTAGCTTAAGTTTTGCAGCGGGCAACTTTATTTCTAACATCTCATTCTCATGCAAAAAGCCTGACATCAATTTCACTGGCAAAGTTTGCTGGGCAGGATGCTGTTAAGAAAAACTCCCACTCAAATAAAGCAGACACTGACTTATGTCTAAAATTCTATTGAGGGCTACTCTCCCACTGAAAAAGAAGATACTGTACATTTTCAGATGTTGTCCTGGGACTCTTATTTTTATGTACATTTTAGATAACAATCATAGTTTCCATTTCTTTACAGATCACACTCTTCACAATTCAGTGTTAAATTTATTTTTTTTTAATAGTTATCTAAATAGCCAGGACTTTATTTTAGGTATTCAATGGTCTATTGATAATATCTACTTAACTATTAAAGAGCTGTAGTCAACATTCTATTGATAACATCTACTTTCAAATATTTAACAGCTATAGAGAAAACTCCACTAATGAATTTTAAAGCTATGTGTTAAAAAGCTATTATGTGTACTATCACTCCAACACAGCTAAAGACTTGTAAAAAGCCTCCTGGTCACCTATTACCAAAAATATATCCAGTTTTACTTTAAAAAGTTAGACATTGCTTAGCTTTACCTCTGCAAGATAACTATCTCATTGTTTAATTATTAAAGTAAACACCTGGCTCTCTGTCACAGCCTCCATGCCATAGAAAAATAAAGATCTTATCCTTCCAGGAAAACAAAATGGAACACTGGCTAAAAAATATCACAATAATAAAGTGTATTACTATAATTATAATATATTCCTTATATCAAATTCAGGTACGTTTTCACAAAACAAAAAACAATACACAGCTACTTACAAACCACTCTCTTCCTATACATCTTCTGCTTCATTCATTAAAAGTTTTCCTTTCAATAGGAAAGTTTGGAGAACAGCCTTAACTGTGTTAGAGGAACACAGTTTAACAAAAGCAAACTCCAGGTTTAGAAAAAAACAGACTTTGGTTTAATCCAATATAGCCTAGAAGAATTAACTGTATTTTTGATGTAATATTACTGATAAAACAGCAAAATACAAGAAACTCCCTTTTTATTTAAAGATATTATTTAGAAAAAGTAGGTTCTTTGAAGAAATAAACTATTACAAAGGACTTGAAAAAAAACATGCACTTCAAATCCGTTGTGTTTTTACACAAGCTTTAAGAATCAAAGCTCTCAATCATCAATTTTTTTTTTTTACAGGTTCTCATCTTTCACAATTTCTGTGAGTCTTGAAAGCCTGATGTTCCAAAATATTCTACAAGAATTACATATTTCATATATACATGTACATACGTATATATATATATGTATTTATATATGTGTATCACTGTTCATCCATCCTCCCAAGTCGCCGCCGCTGCCTACAGAAAGACTTTAAGTTCCATTTGTTTGCTTCCAACATACAAGGTCCATTGTAGACAAACAACACTGTCATCTTGTCATTATAAGTGAGATTCTGTAGGAGCTGCGGAAAAAACACAAAACCCAAAGTCAAAATTGCTAGAAAAGATGATGTTGCCCGTTATCTAAAAGAAGTTAAGAAGGTTAACATCAAGCCTTAGACCTTGAAAGGTCAATACTGCAGGATCAATTTCATAACCTTTCTGGCAGATGATGTGTAATTTGTTCCCAGATGCCCCCAAAGAGAATGTATTCATCCTTCAGGTAGTTTCCATGTTTCACTATTCTTACTATGACAAAGTGTTTCTTCCTGCCTAATTTGTACCTTCTTGCTGCAAATGACATCATAACTTTTTTGCCCAATCCACTACAGGCAGTGAATATTGGTTACTTTTGCTTTTTTTTCTGCCAGGGCTAAGCAGAGCAGGAGGGGAGAATTACTTGGGGACAGTTATTATAGATTATCTCTCTCTTCAGCCTCACACTCCTCTGAGCTAAGCAATTTCCATTACTTGGAACTCAAAACTTTCAACACTTTTTACAACTTAGTGACATCTTCTGAAATATCTCCAGCCAGTGTTCTATTTTTTTGATGTGTAGCAACCAAAGCTGGACACCTACCATAGTTCCAAGTTTTGTCAGTGACAAGCCCAGAAGACTGACAGACTTCCTACATCTTACAAACTGTAAGGCTTTCTTCAGCACTATGGATAACTCCTAGCAATTAACTTATAACTCAACTTGTCACCCACAGTAATTCCTCTCTCCGCAGTAATTTATACCTTAGACCAGATACTGTTGTTAATTATTCCCATTTAAATCCCAAGTCCTATGTTTACGTGTGCTGAAATGCATCCTGTTTTCAAATACAATTATCTAATCTAAGATTATTTGGAATTTTAATCTTGCTCTCCAGCAGACACACATTCACTCCTCGTACGGTGGTTATTTGTATCAAAAAATGCTGCTTTTCAAACCTGGGACTCACTTCTGAGGAATGCATTCAGTTCATCTACCCATTCTGACAGTGAATCACAACTATTCAGAAAAAAACTTCTGTAAACAACTCTACTGCATGTTAATCTATGTCCCTTCTCTTCCGTAGTTCGCATAAAAAATAGCTGGGAAAGGTGTCAACATACTGAAACACTGAAAAAAAAAGACTATTTTTCCTGTGTACAACAGATACACATAAAAAGAACATAGCTTTGTATGGCAATTCATCTTTTTTTTTGTATGACATTAAGTACTTACTTTCTATGAAGTAATTATATATAGCTTGGATTCAGGAACTGCAGGTAAGCCACTGAAAGCACTGGTGCAGATTCCAGCCTTATCCTCAGCCTGTTCTGCACAGCCTTTTAATCATCCTTGGATGAGGCCCATCTGAACCACCTTGTTTGCTAAAATCTTTACATGAAGTGCTACTTCAGTACTATTCTTTGCAGTAGGCCACTACAACTTAACCATGCACACAGTTAACATGGTAAACTCCTACCTGTGGTTGATCTTTCTGGAAAAAGATATTAGATTATGCAAAAAAAAAAAGGTATTATCTTCAGTCAGCTCTTCATAAAGCCATCTCTTGCTGCTGAATAGGGGTCCAACATATTCCTTGATCTTCCTCTTATCAAAAATATTAAATGGATATATTTTTTTTATTTTTACTTTTTTTAAAGCCTGTGAAGCTTCTTACTTCTTGTTTCTCGTTTTTGCTCTGATTTGTCTGTCTGGCTCTCCACACCCAATTTTCCTCCTTACCAATTAAAGCACTGATTTAGCAGCAACCACAACCCTTAAAAGAGGCTCTGAACTCCTAGACAGTCATCTTCTAAGGCCCCATTTTGGATATTTTCAATACCCAAATGACTCTGTTGTTTCTTAAAGTAGGAAAAAGGAAAGAAAAGCAGAGCCAGTGATAAGGAGACGAATCACAAAGAGACAGAAGTAGAAAGATATACAAAACAAGACAAAAATAAAGAAGAAATGGTCAAACTGTGTGGAGGTAAGTAAACTGCAGTATCAGAAGGAATAAGGGCAAGCATCACCTTCCTGCTACTTTCAGTCAGGTAAATGCCGTAAGTGGCTTTTCACAGGTCTTTCAACTGTTCTTTAAAGAAAAGTATAGCACATACCACCAGATTTTCTACATTGCAGTAGTAAAGTAGGAGATGTAAGAAAAGTGATACCTTAAAGCATACAAGTAACGAGCATTTGCCTCCTTGTTGTACAAAATTTTTTGTGGTTCTAGCTGTCTTGCATCAAGTTGAATGTAACATTAACCTCCATTAAAGGTGCAGCTGAACTGCCACCCAACTTACTAGTCCCCTCAAGCTACATCATCCAAACTCATTAAGTCAACTAAATTTTGTTGTTGTTGTTTTAACGTACTACATGCATGATTATGCACTGGCAACTCCTGACTGAAAAATCCTCTTGAAGCCACTCTCCACGGAACACAGCACTGACCCTTTCTAAGCTTATAAGCTTCTAACAATCAACTTCTTGACAGTTTTCTTCCATTCCCTTGAGACTCCTCTAGTTCTTTCTATGCCAGCAAGACAAGCCTCTTCCACAATGGTTACCTGATGTGTTTGGAAATTGTCTCTGCTATAGTTACAATCCTTTGTGAGGTAGAGGGATTACATTTGATAGTCTTTTTATATTGTATCCCTATCCACTGGTCATTAACTTGCAATTCTTCCACACAAGCCACAATTCCAGAACGCATTTAAAATGGCATATATAGGTTGTATTAATTCCTGGTAGGACCATCCTTACAATAGGCAAATTACGTTTCAGTTATCCATTTAATATTATGGTCTGGCATAAAACAAGTCAGACTTAAGTTATACTGTGCTTACAGGGATTCCACCACAGAAAACTCAACTGCCGTTCACAGAAACTTTCATTTTTTTCAGCCACATACCTTCGGTGTAATAAGGAAGTACTGAGACGTGCTTTCTTTACAAGCAGTTTTCACAACCATTTCAAAAACTCTTCTCTCATTCACTGGATCCATTCCCTAAGAGAAAAAAAAAAAAGAAGGCTGTTCTCTCCACGATTTCATAAGCTTCTATATAATACATGATTATTTACTGCACTAGATCCTCACCTGATTTATTTCATCTACAACCCTGAAAGGACACCTGTTGAGTTCCTGTAGAGCCATCAGGTACAACATAGTTGAAACGCTTTTCTCACCTCCACTCTGATGATAGGGAGTCAATTCTTGAAGTCCAGTACTGCTATGGAATTTAACTCTTATGCGAATCCCATACTTGTCGTACTCTTCCTATAAAAGTCAGTATCTGTTAAATTCAGCTGCTCTGTATTACAGCTTATTTGACAATGACATGCAAATGAAAGGAAATGTGAAATGTTCTACAACAGTTTACAAACAGCACAAATTCAACTTAATATTGATATATTCTTTCTGCTTCATACAGTTTCTTTAACTTACATTTATTCTTGTTAGAGAGTTCTTCTACACAACTCTGTCACTAAACAGTGATTTGTTCATTTCCAAATTGCTTGTAAGAAAGACTTCGTGCACAATAAGGACACAGACAAGAAAAAAATAGTCTTTGCTTGAAAAAGGAGAAATCAATGACCCTATAAATTCCATTTTTAAAGAAAAATGGAACGTCAGGGTGCATGATGCTATCGGCCTAAACAGTGAGGTGAAAACCTATAGCCAGACATGTACATATTTGGCTATGACCCCACCTAATGTTCTCCAAGTGCAAGCAGTTTAAGTAAATCCATCCAAATCTCTGCTCCAAAGTAAGATGGGAAGCTACTTTTCCTCCACTAGCAGACTGAGATACAAAGCCCCCAACAAAATGCACCATGACAGAAACTTCCCTTTCATTCACAGTCCAGAAAACAACACAAGGCTTCTGACTGGCATCTCCAAGAGAAAACTGACCCCTGTCAACAATTTGAGTTAATGAGACATGGGTGTGGGGGATAACATGTGGTTCAAAAGAAGGCCCATCCAATGAAATCTATTCATGATTTGAGGAAAAAAATATCTTTGGGAGTACCTGCTAATCTTTCAGAAGTGAAAAGCAGTTGAGAGCAGTTTTCACCTGCTAATCTTCAGAGATCCCCACTGCAGAAAGTCTACACTGACTGCTTATGAAGTCTACTTATGTAGACTGTTCAGTCTACATAGGACATGTTCCTTATCTGTACCTATCACTTTAACAAGGCCTACAGGGAACATTCAAAAGTTTCAGGAATTTGAGTTCTAAGAGGTCTACCTGTATTCACTATGGAAGCATAAATTCTGTACCTGGAAGTCACTGACTCCTGTTCTCATAATAGTACACAGCAGTGACGCTTAAGGTAGAAAAAAGGAGTAGAGGTGACTCACTGATGGTTACTTGCAGAATACATCTAGTATTAGAAAAGACAGGTGAGGCAAAGAGACAATGAGGAGCTCTTCTCACAGGAGCCAGCACACGCCAGATTGGTTTAGATCACCACATACCACAGATACCAAAAGGCATACAGAACCTAAGTGACCCAGCAGAGAAGAGTCACTTCGTAGGGTTGGCTTCTGTGAAGCAAAAGGTCTAAAAACTGCTAAGAAGGAAACCACACCCTCTTAAAACTTAATCTTAAAACTGTCTTAATGAACTTGAAGCCTGTAGGAACAATGTTTGGTTTCTTTGATACCTTCAGATTTTGCTTTAGGATACATAATGCATAGATGAGATAGCATCTAACATTTGAGAGGATTTATTGTTTACATGCTAATCTGCTAAATCTGAACAACAACAGCTTTTGGTGTTCCTGGTGTTTTACTGAAGATGCTTGTCTGCCTGCAGATACAAGATTGAGATTGAGATGTGTAAGTTATACTGGTATTTACTTTCACGTACTACAAATCTCTGGTGCTGCTGGCATACCGATACTGTAGAAACATGGAACTGTGAGGCTGAGGTCAACCCATATGTACTTTGGGAGAGACTGAAGGTGACTTGGCATAGCTGCATACCCACAACTGCAGTAGTGCAAGCTTTTTCCAACTTTTGGAGACAGGTCACCTTTCTCACCCTCAATGTTTTTTCCCCTGCTGGTAATCAGTTGGCACTTCAAAGACAAATTGAAGCCCTGCCTTGAGGAAGAGTGCTATGTGACTGACAGACATGCTGGAACAAAGCAATACTTACTGCAACTCAAACCATTTACAAATTCTTTTTCGTTACCATTCCAATCTCTCCCACTATGGAAGAAATCTCTTCTTCAGCATTTAATGCAGCCTAGCAGAAGAGTAACTAGCTTCTCAGATTTGCAGATTGTACTTCCAATAGCTATGCCTGAGAGTCAGGAACATAAGCAGGTAAATCAAGGGGCATAATTTCAAAACACTCAAATGCCGCTGCACTGAACTTCCTGAAGGTGGTATTTTGCTAAGGAGAGCTAATACGAGGCTCTCCTAATCAGTGGAGATAACAGCACTATTGCTTAGATGGTCTTGCTCCATCTTAGAAGGACTTGGTACTTGACTATCAGGAGCAGTCTCAACAGACCCACAGTCTGACTTGCTTAGGATCAAGAACTGTTATCACAGTGGAGGGAAAAATAGGCTTAAGAGCACAATTTAGTTCCTGTTTGTTCTCTAACAGACACTTACAGAGCTTTTGCTGTACTCTTTGGAAAGTAACTGAGCTTCCTGTAGAACATCAAGAACACAACCATTTGAAGAAAGGAGAAAAAAACAAGACCTAAGGTCTCCAAGGCCACTGTATTTTCAGATGCACTGGCACAGGCTGAAAGTAGGATGGGGAAGTGTACAAGGTTCATTTTGGAGGCTTTGCTAGCCTGTAAGATCAGCCCTCCACTGCTTTACCGGTTTTCTGTGTACTCTCTCCCAACTTAGTTTTACACAAAAGACAGTATTTGTGTAATAGATTTGACTCTGAAATCAAAAGCCCATGTTTTAATGTCCTACTGTTTCTTAATACTAGTTTCTACACTAACGTTTTAATGCACTGTTCATGTAAAGAGCTTTCCCTGTTACTATTCTGTCCCAAGTAATAACTACCACTTTAAGTATTTTAAAAGCTGCTTGAGTAATTTACAGCAAAAAAAACTGTCAGCTATCAGTGTTATGGAACGTACGCATTACTTAAAAGTCTTCAAGATCATCATTACAGAGATCAGTTTAAAACAAAATAACCAACTTCTCTTCAGCCCACTGTGTAAGAGCATCATTCCCCAAGGTACTACTGGTAATTCCCTCAGAGGTAAACTCTTCTTGTAACCGTTACTAATGGTGTAACAGACAAGTCCAAGTGATTGCTACTGCTCCAGAACAGCCAAAATGCCAGACAGACTTGACTAGAAACTACAGGTAAAACCAAATTATTACAATATTAATAGCAGCTTTTAGCTATTAAATGGTAATAAAACAGCACAAATTAGTCAAAAAAGTAGAACTAGATCACTAACATAACAAATGTGAATTACAGCTAAAGTAAACACAATGCTTCTAACTGTGCCTTGTAACAGGAAAAAATCAGAACTAAAATGCACACTTTCATCTAATACAAGAAAGAGAAGGAAACACGGACAATGATTTGAAATTTCAGATCATGATTCACTCAAGCAGTTGCTGCTTCTCTTGAAGAGTATTGCTCTGGCAGAAAGAGTAAGCATTTCCAAAAATGTAAAGTCTAAAAGGGCATTCCCAAAATCAATCTTTCATGAAAAGATGAAAAACTGCAATTTAGTGTTAGAAGAAGTTGAGTAGTTTATTCAGTTATAAGAAGCTTCCAAAAGTCAATGAGTTAAACTCCTATGCAACTGGACAAAGGCTCATTTTCCTTTAGTCAAACCAATCAGGCAGTTCTAGCACAAAGTGTATGCGACAGTTACAAAAATGAAGAACTTCTAATGAACATCTTTCCTACAATCCAAATGACAATTTGTTATTTTATCTCTACCAATATATAAGATGTATGAAGACATGAATTCAATATTCTATACGAAAACTAAGTCATACCTCATTTTCCACATGAAGATCAACTTCACCAACACACTGCATAGAGCTAAAGAAGTTACTGAACTTCTCATTAATTTTCTCAATCAGGCTTTTCAAAGGGTTTAGCCACCTCTCTTTGATCTAGAAGTAGAAATATCCATGTAAAATTATTTTTAGTAAGCAAATTTTTCTTCAGAGATAGCAATTAGCATTAAAAATATGTAATTCTAGAAGCTAATATTTCACTTTACACTCAAGAGAACTTAGAATGTTACCGTTTATTTTTGTACGTGTTCTGTTCTAATGAAGATATTCTGGAACAGAAATACTAATTTCAACTATTACCTGTGAAATGTTTCGCTTATAGTTATCCAATTCCTTCTTCTTTTCCCCTAGATCTTCCATCAGTTGTTGTATTTCTTGAGTTTGCTTATTGTACTCTTCAACAATCTGCCAGAATAAAAAAAAGCAGTCACCAACCACGTTTCACAATTCTAACTTTGATTGTGAAAATATCACACTATACTGATCCTGTTCAAATACAATTATAGGATTATTGCACTGTACACTAAAAAAAACTTGTTTCTAGCTTTAAGGCAGAAAAACTAAGTATTTCTTATTTCAGGTTACGACAACTTTTTTTTCTTTAAAAGACACAGAACACACTGTTCTTTTGCAAGAACCTACTTAAAATTCTAATAGATGCAGAATCTGGCATTTACAGAACATTGTTCCTGCTGTCTAGCTTATTATACCAAGAGATCTAGTACAGAGTGGGAAGCAAGTACAATACGGGTGGAGGGGGAGGAAAGGAGGGCGTAGAGAAAGCAGTGAACATACCGAAGCATTCAGGCCTGTGAAACAGGAGGCCCTGGATTTCTCTTCATTCAGAAGAGCATCTATTTCCTCCAATGTGTTCGGAAGAGCCTGAAAAGCCTTCAAGAGAAAAGATGCATGTGTTTTACAGCAATGCTAATGAAGAACTCAAGTTTGCTGAAAAGAAATCCAATAAGCCAGAAAATGCTTACTTTTATTCAGGATGTCACATGTTCAAAATTTAACACAGCAACATTCCTTCACAAGCTATCCAGGACAGAGAATTCTGCCTACAGTGATACTACAGATACATAAGCAATTGCTCCGTACTTGCCTATTCTGTGTAGGTACAGATACTCAGACATGGCGTAAGCCAGGGCTATTCTAGTTAAGCCATATAAATACTTCTAGACTTTAGGAAGAAGATAGCCCAGATTTCAATACTTTTGTGTTACTCCATTAAAACAAGAAATTAGAATATAGCCCTGAATTACTTTTACAAATACAAACATATGCATTTCAATTGAAATTTCAGATCAAATTTTCTCTCCCCTATGCACAGACCTGACAGTGAGGGGATATCCCATCTTTTATAATCTAAATACTGAAAGGTGCTTTTAAAGGTTAAATGACAAGACGTGAGCCAATTCTAACAAATACAAATGATCCTTTGCTAGTACCCTTACAGTATTAAATTTAAATATTCTTTGCTGGAAGAATTAGAATGGTATGTGGATCATCCAAAATTTAAGAGAAATACAGAGATTTATTTTTGTACATACAGTTTGGAATTCTTTTGGAAGATTCTGATCCGGACTCAGTTTGCACATCTGTCGAGCTTTTTTCAGCAATTCCCTGCAGTTTTCCGTAAGAACCCGCTTTTCCTCATCCAGCTCACGAAAATTTTGCTATTAGAAAAGATATTAAAAATACACATCTTTTTTACTTTAAATTTCCTATTGCTTTCCATTATGGTCTCTGATTTTGCATTACACTTCACTGACTCCTTAAGAATGTGCTGAACATCTAAATGTTACAAATCACTTTCACACAGTTGAACTTCAGTTCCAACCAGAGTTGACAAGAGCATATAAGCAACAAATGACATCCGAATCAAGGAATGTAGGTGAAATCATACTACTTAACGACAGAAAACTCATCATTTCAACACATAGAACTCCTTCTGCCTTTCTGTTCAAAGTCAACAAATGTCAAGGTAAACTGATATTACTAAAGCATGCTTTCGATAACTAAATTTATTTTTTTCTGTAGATGTAGATTTTTGTAGGTTCAACGTATGTCTAAAACCAAATTTGCTATAAGGTAAAACACAAGTACTGTGAGCCTTATTTGTTATTAGCTCCCATTTAACTGTATTTATCTACGTGGTGGAGATTATCTGAAATTGTACAGCGTAAACTTTGTAATTATAAATCAGAAGTTCTCCTTTGCTGTTTTATATTCTACCTCCTGTCATACAGTTTGCAAAATATAAAACAGGAACATCCACAATTTTTAAACCAACACTGGAAAAAAAAAGTGAAAAACAGCTTCTGCTGTAGAACAGCTGTCTTGAAACTAAACTCTTTGGAATTCACTACAGGTAAATGGACAGCCAAGTCCTATGACTTTTGTAATGCAATTCTCCCACAACAGTAGTTATCTTTCAGGACAGTGCTTTATGAACGTGTCATATTTTCTGTATTGTATTTTATCTCAAAACAGCAGTATCCAAGCAAAAAAACTTGGAGAGAGAAGAGTTTCACTGACCTCTCTGCACATGCAGCCCAGGCCTCAGGCCTGCCACTTCAATACATGGAGCAGGACAAGCCTGGAAGTAACTGCTTGCTACTGATGCTCAGGTGAGTACTCAGATGCAGAAAGCTAGGAGCTGCCAACAACTAAGAAGTGAAAAGGAGTAGGTACCAAGAGATTGGAACTTTACTCTGAGTTTTTACCACGCCTTTACTCAGTGACTGACTACACGTGCAATGTACCTTTTAATAGGCAGTTACACTGTGGGCATGCACCATTTTCACTTTTTTAGAGACACAAAATCCTAACTTAAAAATCCATATGTACACTATTTTGCTTCAGAACTTACTTCTAACAGTTTGGTACCTTTAATTTTATTCCTAAAATTTGGAGTGCTTTATCTCCCCAGCTTTTATTGTTTTGTGTTTTAGCTAAATATGGGAGCCCTCCAGTGGCAAAAAAAAATGACATGCTCATCTGGAGATTATACAGTTGGATGTTTATTCCTTATTCTTAAAATACAGGATACAGCCACTGTGTTAAAGTTTTCAGAAAGGTTGAAAAAAAGCACCATTTACTTTCCTCCACTTCTGTAAAGTCCATGCTAGAGAATGAGGGAAATGTCACACAGGCAAAAAGGGCTGGCATTGTAGCTACACTGATAAAACAAGGATAAGTGGAGGATGGCCCTCATTTTGCTCACAGCCAATATCTTATGTCTTCTGAACTAACACAAACAAAACTGTACACCACAACACTTATTTTCCATTACATACCTGCACTTGACCTGTAATACACTCAAAGGAATATTTTAGGAACATTTTAGAAGTTTCTGAATTAAAACTAGCCTATATTTTTGGCCCTAGAAATTTAAAAACCAACTGACTTCATTTGAAACGTGTTTGACCTCTTAATAATGAAAGCAAAGGATCCAGTGAAAGGATCCACAAGCCGTGCTTTATTACACATGAAACATCAATTTCATACTCAAGCATTTGATCATTCGCAGAGACAAAGTCAGTTCTGAAAAAATCTGAAGTGAGGAATCTCAGTTTTCAATTGCACATATTGCTCCCACTTGAAATCCTGCAGAGCTGCATGAAACAAGATTTTGAGTTGAACTCTAGGTACTGAAAATCTGAAATATATTCAACATTGAACAGGCCTAATTGAAGTCTGAGGCAAGTAAGTTTTTACAGGGCGTGAAAAGGAAAACACGTTTAGGCAGAAGATAACCTCGACATTCAACAGAAAGACTGGAAAGCAATAGACGTGGTTATGAAGCTAGAATAAGAGCAATGACAGCTCATCAGGAAGGCAAGTTTCAATTTTTGTTCAGTTTTGCCAGTTTCTTGTCAGAGGCCTATGCTAAATCTAAGTTAATATAAAAAAACACATGAGCATTGAATCCTGCTCCCTCCTATATACTCAGAAGTGCACTGCAATGTAAAGGTTCCTGTCCACTTTTGGAAGGTGCCTCAATAAAACCCATGTAAAAATATAACTATAAGTAGAAAGAATTACTACTTTGAACAGAGAGGCTACCTCAAAAGACAATGTAGCCCAGACAAAGCTTCAAATTTGCTTCAGCCAACAGCATACCAACTTGGAAAGAACTGTATCCTGGTCCTTCAGGAAAATTCCACACTAGCCCAGGGCTGTGATTACAACTTATTGAAAGGCATTTACCAAGCAGCAGAACCCACTTACATTCTGTGTTTTGTATTCTGTTGCACTTACCAGTAGTGCAATTGGTTTTGTGAAAAATGAGAAGCTGGTTAAAGAAAACAGTCACCAGCACCCAATGTTTTTTCATGCATTAGTGTTTGAACACATGCCTGATGACAGTACTTAATTATTTAAAGTTTGCAAATTTATACACAGGAAAACAGAACTTTCATTTTCTTAAAACTTGGCTTAAGGAACAAATGCTGTAATGTACATACTGAGTACTAATACCAATTATTTAAATTTACACCAAATGAACCTAAAAAATTAGCAAGCTATCAAAGCAAGTCAATTAGCAAGACTCTTTCAAACAATCACCATAAACATGCAGGCAACTACGCCAACTATCTAATAAGCAGATGGAGCTAACAATTCTCCCTAATGTTCAATATAGGTCACAAAACACAGATTTGCTTCTTAGTCTCATTAAATAGATTAAATACAACAAGTTGTTAAACTAACACCAAAGGTTCCCACTTGAACTGCAGTAACAAAATAAATATCCCAGAAATCTGTTGCTGCTAACTTGACTTGTTCAAAAACATGTACTGTTTTGGCCTTTACACCTAAGTGGTTAAAAAAAACACCCATTAAGCAACAAACATGCTGCTCTCTCCACGGTATCCCAGTGTCAGGCCCTCACAAAAGGAACATATGTGATCTTGTAGATGTAATGGGGGGGGGGGGGAAGGGGGGGTTGTGCTTTCTTCAAATCTTAATCAGATATTTACTTATATATTACAGAGACTCAAAATTGCTTGGGAGATAAACACCATAAATAAGTGCTAAGTTTCACAGTTTCTTTGGCTGATACCCACCATTTCAATTTTAATAAATGCATTATAATCAGCACATGACCTAAGAAAGTGTCTGATGATCAAATAGAGAATTAATAGCATTTAAATTTAAAAGCATAAAAAGCATTTAAAAGCATAACATTTAAATTTCAATTTAGTTTCACTTCCCAGATTTTGTTCAACATACTTATTTCTATTTGTTTGGGTCCCTACTTTTTGCAGGTTTATTTTATAAAAACATAAAGCAAATGTTAGCAAGACTTCTACACAGTGTTGTGATGGCATTCTCAAGGACAGCTTTGGAGCAAGACTACCTTAACGCAGAATTGATGTAGAAAAAACATCACAGCCAGCCACTAAGACGTTAGAGTGAAGCAGACAGAAAATGAGAAAAAACAGTGTGCACAACATACATAGCTCACAATGCAATACAAGAAAGAGAACCTTTTAAAGGGCGGCTGAAGGCTTAATTGAATGCACATGGGGATGCTTGGCTTTGAACTTCTCTGTAAGAGAAAACTTAAGATGTATTTGAATACTCAAAAGTTTTCCTCTAGAGCAGTTACATTTCTTCAAGTTCTAATACAGAGATTACTAATTTTAGTGTTTTGTTACTGTTGTGTTTTAATGTTCCTAAAATCAAGTAAAGCAACCATCAAAAATACAAGCTCTGATATAGCATTTCCTCTACTTAATTGGCTGAATATAATGCAGTAACAATGACTAAGGGAACCTCAACTGACCCAACCACCTTTTCATTAAGAAAGGAAGCAATTTATTTAACTAAGAATTATCAGAATGTTCATCTTACACATCCTGTATATTTATCTGACCAGACACCTTCCTATGCACCAACCCAAAGCTAATCTCTAAAGGGTGAAAAAGATGGGGACGGACAGAACAAAAAATATTTAATAAATTTACCAGTGATGACACAGACTGTTCCCATATGGTTCATGGCTTTGTAATACATTCCTACTACTTACTGAGGTCCAGTGATGTAGCAAATTTGCATTGGATTTTCATAGTCTGAATAACACCTGCATTGCATGAGAGGCCTGATGCAACCCGTGACTTTCCAAGCAACATACTGGACTTGTCTCTACTTTCCAGACACTTTTTGCTCAAGTTCTCTTTTTTCTAATTGTCCTGCAAGTGATGATACCTATACCTCCAAGCGGTTTTCTAAATATATCCCAAGGTCATTTTTTCTGAAAGTGCTTATCAAACACAAATGAAAATCATTCACCTTTTGAATTGTTTTCCAACTTAACTGCAATTAATTTGTCTATCAAACTGAATTAGCATTAAACTACTGTTCACCTGAGTCTCTCAAGATAAGGAACAAACCTACCATCCTGCAGTTTTAGTTTTTTTCTCTAGTATGTTGAAAAATCGTGTTTACTAAACAAATACAAACTGACCTCTAAACGCTAATCCACTAGAAAGAACCACATCCTCTGGATCTGTAAGAGTACTCTTTCCTCTAACCAGTTCCTCAAACTTTTTTTAAACCAGAATACAGCATAGCTGCCTAATACGATTAATCAAAGGACGAGTTATCACCTCTTCTCTGTCCACCAAAAGAGGCATTTAATTACAGTATGAGAAAGTCAGTTATGAAAGAAAGCTTAAAGCAGCTCTGCTGGACCCTAACACAGTTCTTTCTTGACTCTGCACCTACCATGTGGATTGAGTACTGTTGTCTATGATATGCTCAGAAGAAAGAACAGTTCCAAAAAACAGCTAGACTTTTTACCCTGGCTAAGCATTAGAGTTAAAAGATTGAGGGAGGACACGATGACTGTTTATCATGTTTTCATGGCAGTTTAGCCATCTTAATTGAGGAAGGAAAACCTCCTTTTCAGCTTTAAATGAAGATGCTGAAGTAATGAATCAAACCACTGAAATCAAGGCTAAGTATTTAACAATATTAATGCCCATTCCTAAAGAATGACACAGAAGCATGCTCTTCTACACTATAAAGGCTTCCATAGAAGATATTTTCACAGTAGATATCCAATCATTCATAGAAATAGTTACCTCTGAAGCTCTTAGCTGCATACTTGCTGCTTTATACTCTGATTCTAGTCTGTTCTTCTCAGCATCCACCGCAGTGCTCTGAAGAACCAAATCTGTTTTGAGGATGTTCAGTGATACACAATGCTGCATAGGAAAACAGAAAATGTCTTTTTTTAACCTCCCCAGGAGAAACTCAAAAATAATATAATTACTATCAAGCTTCAGAAACCATGCTTTTTTTTTTTTTAAAGTGACGCATACAATCCCGTACTGTGTTCACCTTTTTGAAACAGTTATTTTTCAGATTTAATACAAAAAAGAAAGGTGACTTTTTGGTGATTCAAACTCTTCAAGACGGAGTCCACCCACATTTTTAATCTGTAGGCATACAGATATCACTTGCAACTAAACAATTTTATACCAAAAAAGCATATACTCTCTCCCTACACTGCATACTTCCATACGAAGTACCAGAAAAGGTAAAGCCATCTCAATTCTTTCTCAGAGACAAAATCCAACAGGTGGATTTTGACGGATTTCACGCGTCATACCCAGAGATGGAAAGAAAATCAAGAAATTATCATGTTAAAATACACGCCTCTCTCACTGGCAACACAAGAGTGAGTGAATGTGAAGTACGTGGCAGGAACTGTGACATTCTCCCTTCATGTTCTTTTACCCATGAGTATAAGGGCGTGGTCTTCACACAATCAAAATCTACTAAGTATCATAAAAGCTCTGGATGCCCCTCAGTAATCATTTAGAAGGGGTCCTTGAGCATCGTAACTTGAACAAATGCACAAGTATAGATGGAGGCTCTGTTTTGGAAGTTTTATAACAGACTTTAGTGAGCCCTGCTCACTGGTTAGGCAACTTTGACATTAAAATGATCATTTCTGTAAGTGAGCTAGCCTCGGGAATGGTCTGGAAGACTTCAAAATCACCAACATTTTCTTGCCTATGTAAAGAATAGCTTCAACCCTGAAAGTATAAAGCACTGAGAACCTATAAAGCACTGAGAACCCAGGCTCAACTTTTTTTTTTTTTTTTAAATAATCAGCATATTAGAAAGGACCCCCCTCTCTTAAGGTAAGGGCACACAAAGTTCCCACTGCAGACCTATGGAACCTGCAGGATGAATATTTCAGTGTTAGCTTCCAAACATAATAGTGAGCCAACGTATGAGATCTTTACTACTTGTCATTTCAACACAAAGTTTCTACAGTGTGAACTTAGAATAAGTTTCCTTGTTTCCAAGCCATTTAAATACTTTTAAAATTATCAGAGAAGCCAACTGAAAAGAGAGTTCTAATTAAAGATGATGAAAAATAGAAGTTAAGCCTATTCAAGACAACAGCACAAGAGAACTATATGCAAAATTTAAGCCAGAATTTGAAACAGTGGAACAACTCTGTTTCTCTCAACTGGTTGTAAAGAATTGACTTGCACCAGGTCAACTTGGTCAACACCAGGTCAACTTGCACCAGGTCACCACTGCCTTGTATATTTCTATAATTACACATGCAGACTATCACTCTTGTTGACTGCTCCATATAACCCGCAGAACCTCTTTAAGAAACAGCTCACATTGCTACCATGCAAACACAAATCCCATAAACATTTTAAATTTCCTTCTGTGGCAGAAGTGAGTATGTCGTAAACACAAGAATAAAAAAAAAACCTTTTGTCACCTTAAAAGCCTACAGCTAGCACAACTACAAAAACTATGGAACAAAATTGAAAGATGCCCATAAACTTGGAAGCATGCATGAAGTTTGGTTTGGGAATGAACAGAAATGCCTGGGTTCCAATAATTTTAATAAACTATATGCCGAAACATTTCTCTTGAAACAGAGCATTTTAATCTCTTCTATAGGCGCTAGCACATATTTCCTAGAGCACACAAGCTGTAAAGATTAGGCTGATACACAAAATGATACAAAAATGCCTTTTGTGGTCAATAACTACTTCAAGCAAATACCATCCATTCCGCCCTACACCCTGGTATACTAAGAAATAACACAGTATGTGTCAAATACCGTTTCTTATACCAGGAAGAGACAATACACTCCTTCAGACAGGTTTTACAGCAGTCAATAAATTACTTCAACTGCCTTTACAACAGCAAAACCCTTGCACAGTTTACATACTGGGAAATTGGCACTAAACATAAAAGTGTCAAAACCCTTTTAACATGGCAGATGTTTTCTGCCATTCTTTGGCATTTTCAAAGTTGCTATGGCTAGCTGACTGAAAAAGATGCTCTCTCAGACACTCCAATCATTGCTGCCCAGGGCTATCAAACAGCTCACCCATTTGGAAACTTTTTTTTTTTAATAAATAAATACCAGCAACTGAAGAGTACTGAAATTGTCATCATTTCAGAGGGAATATTCAATTCTTTTCAGGAGTAAGCAAGAAAACATTTCAACATTAGTAAGACAGGGCAAAAGAATACCATACAGGATCAGAGTTGTAGCCAGAATGGCACCATTTCTTGCCAAGTGCAAAGCCACAAGCAGATTCCCTTAGAACTAGAAGTAATTGTTTCTTGCTACTTAGTTATTCAGAAAAACTAACGTAATTCACCTTCTGGCAGTTCCCGTTATTCAGGCTTACAAGGTAAGTAACAATGTAAAGTAACAATTAAACACAGGGTTTACTTTTTTTTTAATTTTGAACTCAAAAAAAAACCAAAAACAAATAACTCATGACACTAGAGCCTGAGACTACTTTCCTGATTCTAGCCCTCGTTCACAGTCATGCGTCCTTACAGTTTCAGAACAGTTTTTTCATATGGGTAAAAGAAGAGTTCACATTTTCCCTAGTTTTAGCAGGAAGGCAGACTTTTAGCAGACTAATGACTATTCTTGTTTCAATAAAAACAACAATCTAAAGAAGTAGTTTATTAACTATGTGGAAGAAACAGTTCACGTGAACAAGCAGTATTCTGAAAAAGTATAGACTGAAATGATTAGGCAGTTCGTTCCTGTATTTACTGAATCAGTCCACACAAGACTTTTGTCACCAACAAATAAACAGGTGCAAGTTCATTAAAGCTTTAAAAGAAGTTTATCTTCAAGTAAGGTAGCTTGTAACCATTTACAGTAACGCATCCAAATGTTGCATAACTCCTTCTTATGTGAATTAGAATCTTCACACTGGTGGATCATATACCATGAAAAAACACGTACCTTTATGAGATGCATTAATTCAGAAACAAGTCTTGCTTTCTGAATATTTATTTCTTTGATCTTTACATTTGCCTGTTGAGATTCCTCTTCTAGGTTAATAGCATCTTGTTCCAGCTGTTTTATACTATGGGAGGAACCAATACATGATTAATCCTAATTAAAATAAATTGCAGAAAAATACCAGAAATCTTAATCTTGTATGTAATAAACCAACAGTAAGCAAGAATAGGAATTTGCATTTCTAAACATTCTAAACACATTAGACACATTCCACATACATGAACTTTATACCTAAGAAACTCAGAACACAAAAACTTTCATAATTAGAGAAACTCTAATTTAAGTTATTAAGGGCATCTCTCAGCAACCATATGGTTTCTATAAATTTCAGACTTAAAAAAAATGTCAATGCAAGGATGACATTCTTCCTCTGCTACTACTTGCTCACAACAATACAGCATACAAGAGTTAGAGGTTTACTTAATTCTTGCTACACATACTAGTAAGTAAAAACTGCACCCTCAGCTTCCTGCACTTACTGCAGAAAATTAGAATTTCCACTCATTTTAAATACCTAAACTGCATAATTATGAAGAACTTCAAGTGAAATAATCATGCTGTTCAGGTAGCTGCAGAGGGCTCCAAATGGAGACATTCAAAAAAAGGCCAAACACATCAAGACAATAATCCAGAAAACTAACCAGTCTTCTCACTTTGATCCCTGGGAAAATGCTGGAGCAAAGTCCCCTTCAAAAACACTCCTGGCAGCATGAGAAGGTTATCAAGAACAGTCAGCAAACACTAAACACTAACCAAGGGTATATACCTGATTGTCTTCTATGACGAAATGACCAGATTTTAGATGACGGGAGATGAAGGGAATGTCATTTACCTCAATCTAGGCACGCTTTCTGTTAGGTTGTATAATAAAAGCTCACCTGCACACCCACAAAGGAGTACAGAGAGGTGATGGCAGACAGGGGAAGCTCAAATAATGAGCTATCTCGGCTACTACTCCCAGGCCCATCACAGAAGTTATCTGCCTATCAAAGGCCCATCTCCACAAGCCCCAAGGAGCAAAGGGACATCCCAGCTAGCATGAACCCAAATTAAAGATGAGGAGGAAAGGATATCCTGTTCCAGGACAGCCTCAACCCCAATGTCCAGGTGTGAAAACCCATCAGGATGAGTCAATGTCTGAGCACTCCCTGGACTGTGACAAGTTCATGCCTATGGTTATGGCACACATCATATGGTGCAGCAGAAAGCGTTTCACAATTGCACAGGACTTATTATGGGATATTGAGGGGAGAAACTGAAGGCAGGGAAAGCAAGGGATCTAGGTGACTTGGGGAGGATGAAGTGTGGAAAAATAGAAGGATATGGGCACCAAGGGGCCAGTTACACATGAACAGCTGGCTGGTTGATACACTTGCACAGTCATGTCCCATGCCGACTCAGCACAGTCTGCTCTTTCTTACCATTAAATTCCATTTGTCACTTTTCCTTGGTTGAGGGACTATTTGTTTGGCATTCACATGTGCATATGGGGGCCTAAGTGCAAGCAACTACTGTCAGGATCACAAGTCAGAGGACCTGATCATCTGCAGCTATGGAAATCAGAGTGCATGGACTTAAATACCAGCCACAGGTGTAGCAACACAGGCTGGGGGCCCGTGAGTTCATGGTGCTAGCACCTGGCACATAAGTGAGCATTTGGTCCTTAGCGAAGATCAAGCCAGACTAGCTGGCAACTAGGTGAAGTGGCCAGGGAGTCAAGCATGTGTTTGCCTCTAAGGATGAGACCACAGGAGCTGGATATCAGAGGGAACAGGGGAGTACAGGCCAGCTGCCAGAGAGACCATGGGGTCAGGCGTCTCCAGGGGTAAAACCCGCACTTACATGTGGGGATCTAAGGATGAGATGACAGGAATGTTGATAAGCTTCTAACCAAATTAATAAGGTCTACAACGAAATGACTAGCCTCATGGATGAAGGGAGAGCAGTGGTTACTGTCTACCTGGACTTGAGTAAGGCCTTTGACCTGCTGGCAGTACCTTGCCTAAGGCAGCCAAGAATATTGTTAACCTTCTTGGCAATGGCACACTGCTGGCCAGCAAAATCCTTCCCTGGCATATGCTGCTCAGTACTGGCCTCCATGTATCTATGCTATGTGCCCTCCTCACTGCCCCAAGGATCTTAAAGCTGCCTTTGCCTTTCATACTACCAACAAGTCTCTTCTGGTGTGCCAAGATGAGTGCTACCAAGAGAGAAGGCTATGGCAATCTCTAAGTAAATGAATGCATGCAATGATTTCTCACTGGAATCCTATTATTTTATTATTTAGGATATTGTTATATGGCTTCTCAACTACTATCTTAATCCTTATTTCTAAGCACCCTCTTGATCTTGATTATGACCTATATCTGACACTTAAGTACTTTTTTTATATTAAAAGCACGCTTCAGTAAGTGGAAGACAATATACGTTCGTTATTAAAATTGTTCTCATTTCACACATAACACAATTTGTTTCCTACCTATCATACTTCACAGCAATTTTTGATTCCAACTGTCTCCTTCTGTTTCCTCTCTCCAAGAGCTCCTTCTTCTGTTGCCTGAGCTCATTGTCTCTGCGTTCCAGATGCTTCTGTCTCTCAAACAATGTTGTCAACTGCGTATCTAATGACTGTAACATGCAATTGATACCCTGAAATAAGAGAAAACACAACATTAGCATTCTTGTTATAAACGTACCACACTAACACATGGAAGCAGGCTACACTTATTGCACAATAAAATGGGTAGCAGTTCACATCATACACAATCTGAAAACAAATTCCTACCTGCTGCTGTTTTTCCAGCTGCTGTCTTTCATCTGTATCCACTGAATTAGTGAGAAACTGGGCTGCTCTCAGAGACATGTTAGTAGAGAAGGTTAGGTTTGTATAAGCAGATACTTTAACAGTGTATTTTTCTTCTGCTGTGTACAGTTGCCTAAGTTTGGTTTCCTGTATGACCTAAAAAATGAAAAATATTCATTGGACAAAAATGTTGATTAAGGCAATGTTTTTCAGAGCAAGCAAGGAATAAACTAGATGAAATCCAGAGTAAAGAATGTCAGCTTATGCAAAATTCTGATTTAAGTTTTTGCAAAAAGCTGATGTAATATTTAATGCATCATTATACTTACAATTCACAACAGTCAAAGAACTTTTAAGATCATACAGCCTATGCTACCATAAACAATCAAACAGCTTCCAATTATTCTGATGGATAAGTTACTTCTAACCCTATTAGGTGCTTTTATGGGTTTCTCTAACAATATTACAAAAACGGGCTTTGGTGAAACCTATTAACATTTGCACTTGTGCATTTGTTCATTGTACCATAAATGAGCATCGTACTAGGTGTAAATGCATGCAAACATAGCCTGGGTACCTAACAACTAAAAGCACTAAAAAATGAATAGAGGAAACCAAAGGGTGACCTGTAAAGCATGAACTTCAGTTAAGCAAGCATATTTGTAGGAAAAAACTATGGGGGATAAAAATACTCGAATAACTGTTTTTAAATGACTCATGTCAAACAGGGTATTATAAATAATCAAATGTTTACCATAACACAAGGTAACGCAGTACTTCAAAAGAATGTAGAATGCCCAGTAAACCAAGAAGAGCAAAAAGAGACTCCATAAGACAAAAATAAATTTGACTAATGCTACTTTCAGGTTATATACAAAGCACCTCCAATATTGTGTTCACTTGGCTCCTGGACACTGCAAACAGTTTTTATTTTGCTTTACAGCTTATACCATGGTTGATGACATTTCCATCATAGTCCTCTTCCACATGTTCAGCTCTATAAAAATTGGTCTCCTTTTAAACTAAAACTTTCTGAGAAGTATGAAATACAATGTTGAAACACTGCATTTCTCAATCAAAAGTAATAAAAGCAGAAAAAACCTTCACACAGCTTGACTGAGAAAATGCCATGTGCAACACATTCCGAATATTAGCTTATCTTTCCTGCTGCATCAGTAATTTTACACTTGCTAGCTAAGCTGAGGAAAGGACAGAGTACCTACACCAAGTAATTCTGAATGGTCTACATAATGTAACTCTCAGACCTGTTACATAGGTACCTGCTTCATCAGGTAATAAATGGAAAATGGTGGAAGAAGTGACATTCTAAATAGGAAATGCTTAGAAAAAGCATAAAGAAAGGGTTTTTTTTTTGTCTAGGTCTCCCTCTACTTTTAGTTTCTTCCTCATTCTTAGCGCTTGAGAAACAAAAAAAGACAGGAAGGAGCAACAGCTATCCCAACAAAACAGGTAGGAATTGTTCTCTATTTAAAGAGACTGTTCCCTGAGACTTAAAAATACAACTTTCATTGTTCTCAGAGAGCCCAAGTAATTCCTTTTCCACTTGGAGAGTTCATTCTTTACACAAGATAGAAAACAGGAGTCCAGCATGGACAGATAAGTGAACAAGGATTAAAGTTGAAAACAGTCATGTATGTTACCCATTACAATCCAGTAATTATGAGCTTGGAAGACTATGTAAGAGTAAGGTAGGGAAATTACTCTGAATCTGAAGCCTTTTTATCCTATTTATCATATCAATTCTGACTGAAGTTGCAGAGCTGTGGCAGCCAGAACCTGAACATCAGATGTAGAAAATAAGAAAGAAGCACCTTCCTAATCATTGCTTTAAAACCCCATTGCAGGGGTGGAAGGGGAAGAGGTCAGGACAAACCACAACTCTCCACCCACCCACCCATTTTCTTTCCAGGTCAGGTCTGTTATGTACTATTAACTGATTAAAATTTTAACCACAATATTTCAGACACTTAAAGTAGAAGTTATTATAATAAGAACAACTTCATATAACTGACTTGGAACAACACCCGGGTGGAAGACATTGAGCTTTCTGCAAAGTAATGCAGTAAGCTTATTGGATTTGTTAAAATGTCTTGCAGTATCATGAACTGTTTGCATATCATGAACTGTTCTCGCTTGTGAATTCCAAATAGAAGGACAAAACATTTTTTGTTATATCCACATTAGCTTGCCAAAGAATTCCTGAAGTAAAACTCTTGGCTGACAGGTGTGTTTGTGCTATTTAGTACATCTCACCTTTCCAATCATGTTTCTGGTCTTCTCTGTTCCCACAGGGACATCATGAATACGATACTGGGAGCAAAGATAACTCATCACAGGAAGTGGAGCATCAAACAACTCTCGTAAATATGAAAAAAATCCATATTGACTAAAGAGGAGAAAAAAAGTAAGCATCACTAAAAAAAGAATTAAAAGCAAGCTGAATTTACTAAAGGGTCAGAAAAGTTCCACTAATCCCAAATTGAATTGGTAAGAATTTTATTTGCATGGAAAAACCATAATACATAGCAATGACACCAAAACACTACATTTAAAACCCTTTCCCACTGATACCATCTGATACATACTGTAATTCTTCAATAGGTCTTGAAGGTAAGTTTCCAGCACATGATACAGCAGGTGCACACACAGCATTCACTCTTAATTTCTGATGATCACGTATCTAAATATAGATTAGACCACATTATTTGGTTAAAAAGAACAGAAAAATTTGCTATGTGAAGACCACATATTATTCTTAAGAAGGATTTCACTAACTCAGAATTATTTTAAACTACTTAAACCTATGAAAGAACCTACAAAAATCTCCTCCTGTTCAAGAATGACTACGATCTCCAAAAGCTTATTTTTATATGTAAAAATACTACACATTATTTATAATAAAAGCATTCAAATCCAGTGCCATGTGCTGAATCTTAATAGCTAAGCTAGGTGGTAGTCTGTATGGATGTACTAAGAAAGACCCCTCTTTCAGGTTGCATGGCCGTTTTACACAGATAACGGCAGATCGCTGGCCACAGAGTCTCTGATCTTAATGGGGCAGAAAAGATTTGAGTATACACATGAAAGATAAGTTTAGCGACCTAAAGCAGCCCAGAACTTCAGACAAAAACAGCTCACATAAAAATGACTAGCTTCTGAGAAGAGCCAATAGGTCTTCAAAAACTGCAGAGTAGTTTGTCATTAATCAAACTACCCTGTGGAGAGTAGCTAGGAAGCACTATGACAGTTAGTGTCCTGTCTTGTGATTTTTTTTTCTCCTACGTCATCCATCTGGCTCTCAATGGGCACAATTTCCCCATGGCTCCAGGAAACAGCAGCATTAGAAAACTAATAAGCCTGATTTGTTGCTTGGACTACTATCTTCAAGAAAGATATCCTCTTGCCATTTTAGTCAGGAGGCACTGGAAATACTTGGTACTTAATTATCAACTTCCTGCTCTTGTCATTTCCTTACATCAGTACTTTTTTGCCTCTTCAGTGATTATTACATTGTCAAGGAAGACAAAAGCTTTTTCTAAAGAGAAATATGTTCCTAATATTTCTGCATCCCTCCAGTTGGTATAGGTTTTGAAAAACATCTTACTTATTACTTAATCTAGATTACATATGAATTTTTGAATATTCTGTATTAGCTACTGCAGTGATCTTATCAATGTTTAATAACTCAGACTCAGTACCTTCCTGCAATCCTAAACCCCTCTATTAATTTGAAAGAAAAACTAATCAAACTTTATATCACGCTTTCTTTCCCAACTTAAGTCTGTAGGAGAATGCTCCTAATGAAAGGGGCTACTGCAACCAGCAGCAAAGGTGGACGGATGTCTACTAGCCAACATGGCACAAACACACAAGCAAGTGGATGCCTTTTCCAATAAAGGTTCCAGATGTTGAGTTTAATCATGCTTGGAAGAGCAGAAAAAGCCTCATGCCTCTCATCATGGGCATATTCCAAACTAGCTGAAGCATCCAGATGCTTGCAAGGATGCTTCAAGTACAATAAATACGGATTGTACTTCTATGCAGCTAACACAAAAAGGGTAGTAGACTCCAAAGTATGTCTCCTAATTATTATTCAATCAACGTCTAAAATTACTGCCTACTTGCCTCCACAAGAAACACTTCCATATCTTCTTGACTCTCAAAAACGAAAGCCTTCATGTCATTGGCCGAGATGTGATTTTCAATATATTTAGCGTGTCTAGTGTCTTTCAAATTGATCTGCTCACATACAAAAAAAAAGATCAGGAAAAGTAATGATAAGAGACTGTTTTAATACAATTGAACTTAACAACCCTTCCCACCCCAGCACTCAGATGATATCCAAGCCTACAGTTAATGAAAACAAAGAAAATATTTAAATGTCTTGAAAGCATATTCCTAATCTTTCTGCAATCAATTTTCTCTGGATGGAACCTATGCTATCCCACATCATTGTGTTTAGTTTTGAGCATTCCTGGAGTTGCCACTGTCTCTAACACACTGCCTTCCCCTTCTCTCCAGCTAATAATTGCAGCCACCACCACTTCTTGTCTGGGGGCCCTGTTCCAGCGCTAGTTAAGATACCATACTGTTTAGAAGCAACTAGGCTAACAAATCAAATACAGAGAACTCCATGCTTCACAAATTATTCACATGCAGTTGTCTTTGACAAATATGAATAAAGAATTGTGAAGTCCCAGAAAGACAAAGATTGTCTTTGAATTCTTAAATAAAAAAGTTAAAAAATAAAGAAGATAAAATATGAATGAAGCTTTTAATATCTGAATAAAATGTTAATATTAGAATTCTGCAGTAACTCACCAGTATTTAAGACATTATATCCGTGATAAATGAAGACAAAATTACACAGAACCACACAATTTAATAACCTCAAGACAGCCAAAGGCTGGATAAACTTACTACCAATTTGAAAACTAAAATTTATAAGTAAATGAGACTAACTTACAATACAAGTTCAGACATTAGTGGATGTTATAGGTATTAATGAGGCCTTAAAGTAAAAGCAAAGGCCATCATATTAAGGTATCTGCAAAATTGATTTGACGTGATCTTCCAGAAAGAATTGGAATATCTGGTAGTAAGAGAAAATACTAGGAGTAGGCTTTTCCTGTGCTTGTAGCTGGTTGTGCAGAGCACACCACAAAACATCTGAGGAGCACAGTGATATGGCAAAATATTTGCTGAGCAGATTGTGCTTTAAGGGGGGGCACTCAGTTGCAACTACCACTATATTTTTAAGAAACCACTTAGGTTTAAGTAATTAGATGTACTTTTGAGGAAATCTGCAGCACACACCTTAAGAAAGAACTTCTTACTGGGGAGGGAGAGGGAAGGTATGACCTCATCTTACTCAAAATTGAATATCATTACACTACATAAGGAATGAAAAATACACAGTTCACTGTACCAATACATACTGCATGCAATTGGCAGCTAATTTTAAGGTGTCTTGAAAGTTCTGAACTAATTCTCAAAGTCTTGCAAGCATAAATAGAAATTGTTTAGTGATATAGATGTAAATTTTCTTACCACAAGCATAATGGGCTCACAAACTGTTCTTTTAAACTTGTCTTTGTTCTTTCTTAGCCACATAAGAGCAGAGTGTGTATCTTGAGATTTCCCTTTAAGAGTCTCTTCTTTCATACTCATTATATTATTAAGTTGTCCAATGCGATCAATTATTCCTGTGATTTAAGACAGTTTCTTAAACAGAGTCCATAGTAAGAACACATTATAATCAGTATTTTCCAATATTTATTGACTATGTTACCACAGGTATAGGGCTGATGGGAGAATATAAGAATTTAGAGTTTCTATTCCCACATTCAAAATCCCATTTACTTATTCTAAAGGAATTTTAAGAATTACTCAAACTTAGATTCTAGAATAAAATGATAATTATCCAAAGCATAATGAAATGTGTTAGTACAGTATTTATTTATATTAAAGAACATAAGAATTTAGTCCTAAAAGTATCTCTCTTCAATTCATGTTCTACTATTATATTTAGAACCAATAATACCCCAAGAGGAAGGAAACAGTGGGACTAGCAACATGAAATTTCTGAGCGATATTTCATGTTTGCAGAAAAATGAACATGTGACAGTAGACTGTGTAGGAAAGTATTTGGTACTGAGGAGAAGCAGAGGTTGAATACCTTCTATGCCTCTTGAAATAAAATAGACAGCCTCTCTTCCTCTAGGTCACTTGGTCTTTCCCCAGGACACTTTAAAGTAATTTACTGAAATTAACATTAGCTGAAGTTCATCCAAAAAGGACAAACCAGCATCAATAGCTAATATACTGCCATAGAGATCATTTTAAGCAACACATCTTCAAAACAAACTTTTTCCCCCCTTCATCCTCCAAATACACACTTCCATTTACAAACAAAACCAGCAAACGAGTTTCTTTACTCAAGGATCAAGGGAAACTAACTTCTTGTAAGAGTAGTTTTACTGTCAATTGCTACTTTTGAATTTAAGTGTTCTTATTTTTAAAGACTGTTTTGTTACTTTTAATAAAACGGTCAAGAGGACTACTAAAGTAGCCATCTACAACTTTGAGGCTTGAGGTAAATGTCTCAAATTATTTTACTATAGCAGGACAACAAGCAGATGCTATAGGAACAGTCTTAAAAAAATTAAAACAAATCAACAAAGAAAAACAAGTAACTTACTTTTCTTTTCCCGTTCTTGGTTATTTTTCTCTGTTGTTACATCACTAATATCGCTCTCAATGTTTGCCCTTTCTCCTTGTAAATGTTTCAGTTCCGTATTAACAGCATCAATTTGTGGCTGAAGATTCTCACAGTCGTTCACTGTACTGAGTTCATCGTTCCATTCCTCTATCATCTTATGAGCACTTATTATTTTCTTTCGTCTATCCATTTCTTCATCTTTTTTCATTCTGAAAGCTTGATTAATTTCTTCAATCTAAGAATTTTGAATATTTTCAACATTAAGAGAGTTTAGTATGCAGTATTATGACAAATAACTAGTATATCACTGAGACGGGTATTAAATACAATTTTAATGCATGGTTACATCTGTATGTTCTAGTTCTAATATCCCTATGACAATTTAAAAGCTGAAAAGATTTTGTTAAGATTTAAGAACATTTAACCTAAACTAAAATCAAAATTTTATACATACAGTCCATTCTAAAAGTTTGTTGCATCAAGGTAACTGATTTTATATATCATACAACTGTCTAATAGCAGTACGTGTTCGAGTAATAGGCATTTGATTCTCAGGAGATTCTGTTCTGCCCAGAAGGCACAAAGATTCATTGTATACTAGAAGTGAAGTATAAAAATGCTGCTAGTGCTTGCAGAGAAGTCTCCCTGACCTCTGACTGAAGAGTAGACAAAAAAAAGTTTTACTGCAGAATTTAAGGAGTAGAATTCTACCTGTACACAGGATGTGCCACAGCCAGTACCAAATTAATGTATTAAACAAAAAAGCACCAAAAAGTCAAACATCAAGACTCTTACTTGCTTATCTTTCATCTCCAAAGCATCTTTCTTTTGTTTACATTTTTGAGAAGCCTCCTTGATTTCACCAGCCTGCATACAACAACATATTTAAATTAGACAGTAATAAAATGTGGAATAAATCCTTAGTTACGTAGATAGTGAAAATTCCTTCAAGTTTGACTGATTTTTACAGATCAAGCTATAAGTGAATTTTTATGACTGACAAAGACAAGCTCATCATCTTATTATTACTCTTACTTCTATCTGTAACAGATACATTTTCAGCAATTTGTACAGAAATGAATATTGGCATACAATCTGTTCACAATCATGCAAGATCAGCTATGGATCTGCAAACTCAGGCACAACAGAGGAAGCATCCTAACCTGATCTTAATTAAAATAACTCCACCTTTGATTTAAACAAACAAAAAAAGTTACATTCAGACCCTTAAACTGGAAAAGGTTACTGTCTCTTTTTCCAAATTGACTTTATAAATCAAAGTTTCTACTTAGAGACAAATTTACTGTAGGGAAGGCTTAAATTCTTAGGCACAGGACAGCAAAAACCATTTGTCATAGCCATCCTGCTTCTGAAGTGCACTGCGCTAAAGCTATATTCTACACAGCTGAGAAATTGTTGACTAATGAATAGGATAGGATAGAAAGGGACTTACAAGGATCATAAGGTCCAACTGCCAGACTACTTCAGGGCTAAGCAAAAGTTAGAACATATAAACGACAACACTGTCCAAATACCTCTTGAACACTGACAAGCATGGGACATCAACCACCTCTTTAGGAAGCCTGTTCCAGTGTTTGACCACCCTCAAAGTAAATAACTTTTTCCTAACATCCAGTCTGAACATCCCCTGGTGCAGCTTTGTGCTTTCCCACATGTTCTGTCACTGGTTATCAGGGAGAAGAGACCAGCACCTCTCTCTCCGCTTCCCATCATCAGAAGTTGTGGACAGCAATGAGGTTGCCTCTCATCTTTCTTTTCTCCAGACCAGAAAAGCTAAGTGTCCTCAACCTCCCCTCACAGGACATGCCTTCCAGCCCTCTTACTAGCTGTGCTGCCCTCCCCTGAGGCTTTCAAGGACCTTAACATCCTTTTTATATTGTGGAGCCCAGAACAGCACACAATACTCAAGGTAAGGCTGTACCAACGCTAAATATAGTGGGAGAATCATCATTTTTGACCTAGTGGCTATGTCATGTTTAAGGTACCCCAAAATGTAATTTGCCCTCCTGGCTGCCAGGGCACATTGCTGGCTCATGTTGAGCCCACTGTCGACCAGCAGCCCCAGATCATGCTGTGCTGCTCTCCCACCACTCACCTCCCAGTCTGTGCTTGTGACAGGTATTACTCCAGTCCAGGTGCTGCACCCAGCATTTACCTTTGTTGTATTTCATGCCATTGCTGATTGTGCAGCACTCCAACATATCCAGATCCCACTGTAAGGCCTGTTGTTCCTCCAGGGAGCCAACAGCACCTCACAGTTTACTACCACCAGAAAACATTCTAAGGATACATTCACCTCCTGCATGCGGATCACTGATAAAAATGCTGGACATGACTGGCCCCAGAACTGAGCCCTGGGTAACACCACTAGTGACCGGCTGACAGAGCAGCCTCATTCACTACAGCCTTTTGAACTCTGACATTCAGTCAGTTCATCACCAGTGTGGCACGAACCTGTTCAACTCACAGTTGGACCATTTGTCCAGAAGAATGCTGTGAGGAATAGTATCAAAGGCCTTACTAAAATCCAGGAAGATTACACCCACCCCCTTCCCTTCATCCACCAACTGAATGACCTTATCATAGAAGGAGATCAAATTACTAGGTAGGGCTTTCCTTTCATGAACCCATTTTGTCTACACCCAATAACAGCTTTGTTCTTCATATGCCTTTCAATGACACCCAGGCCAATCTTCTTCATAACTCTTCCAGGGACTGAGGGTAGACTAACAGGCCTGTAACTTTCCTGGGCCTTCTCTCATGCCCTTCTTGTAGATGGGTATAACAGTGGCTAGCTTCCAGTCAGCAGGGACCTCCCCAGACTCTCAAGACCTTTTATAAATTGTTGACAGGGGTCCAGCTATAACACCTACTAATATCCTTCAATGCTTTGAGGTGAATCCCGTCATGCCCCATGGACTTAGGAACATCCAGCTGATACAGGCACCATTGCCTCTACTCTTTCTCTATTCCCAGATTCCAGAGAGCTTTAGAACAATACAGGTTGGTAGGAACTCCTGGAAGTCAAGTCACCCTGTACAATCCCTTGCTCAAAGCAGGTCTTACTAAACCGTGTTACTAAGGCACATGTCCAGTTGAATCCTGAAAGCCTCCAATGACAAGAGACTCAGTTACTTATTTGGGCAATCTCTTTCCCCAACCCCCCAACCCTTCCCGAATTTCAAATTGTCTCTGTTACTTGTCACAGCAAGAGGAATAGGAGCAGTGAAGGCCCATTTGTCTCAAGAGGCTACCTAGGAAGTGCAATGAGAGGAAAGGAAATGAACTTAGCAACCTTCAGACTCCTCACATTATCTCATTGCCACATTAGAAGACTTGAGTTGTGGTGTGGCTAAAATTAACAGGTTTAAAAGATTCTCAGTTGGAAAAAGTAGTTAGAAAAAGCTACTAATTGCAAGTTGCATAATCAAATAGAATTATGATTATACAGAGGAAGCATGCTGTGCTTTCTGTACAAATTCAACTCCTTCCCTAAACCAAAGAGGCTGAAGGATGGGAAGCCTGTGGGTAAATTCCAGTGCGGACAGGGAAATAAAAACAGCACTCCAGCTTGAAGAAATTTCTTCCTACAAAATAAATCACACTGAAAAGCTAAGATGCCCAGAGAACAGAAAATAAAATTGTGCAGATTCTTTTCCATCTCGCAACATAAAAGGTGAACACAACTTAAAGGCCTTGACTCTGCAGTTGCTTGCACAGAGACTAGGTGGAACACTGCGCCTTGGTCCTGCAGTTGACCACAATACAGTACTGACTCCACGGTGCTGTCTGAAAACACCTCAGGCAGGCACTATGAACAAGAAAGCCTTTCCTGGGAAATTGATGCAAAATGTTCACAGAAAAATTCTGAAGTGTCTCAAAGTCAGGAGAGTATTAAAGAACTGGAATCCAGTTTTTCAATTATCATAAATATACGATAACTGAAAATGTAATATGTACCAACTTACTGAATAGATTAACAACTATAATCTTGTTTAAAGTTTTTGCGGTACAACCAAAAAACTCTGCTTTATACTACGAAATACTACCCAAATTGCATTGCATAATCCACACTTTTCAAAGGTCCAAGAGCCTGGAGCAGAAACCATTCTAGTATTCTCTCACACAATTTTATCAATCTCTTCCTCCAAGATGGGCAGATTTATTTTCTTCAGAATCTGCACATCCCACCCACCCTAAGCACAAAATTTTACTCACAAACCAAAAACTTACAAGGGTTTTAGCACAGAAACAACAAAAATAGTCATGCACTCTCTGGGTACTTTAATTTCTTTCCAGATTTAGCACTGCCTTTACTTTCATACTATGGGAAATCTGTAACACCATGACTGGCTTTCTGCCAACAAAATGCAAACAAAACATACCAAAGAGGGATTTTTTTGCTCTCACATGCCTATCTTCAAGCCAAGAGTAAGATCAAGAAGTAGTCAGGATTACAGTTATTTGATAACAAAAATAAGCCTGGACCGAAGGGCCTGGATATAGTCAGATTCTTACTGGACTGTGTCTGAAAGAGTCAACTTCAAACACTAAACTGCTTTCGCTTAATGCCCAACTAAATGTTTACTTAAAAAAAACAGACAAAAAACTTCTACACAAATAAAGTTATACTGCTTTCATAATAAAATCACTCAACTCATGCCGGCTGATAGTATAATTATCACTGAAATACTCAAATTCTTGCATCTATAAGGACTAAATTTTAAGCTATAATGAATTCAAGCAGCATCTTTAAAGAAGTGAAGAGTTTCTGAAGAACTAGCAATTGAAGTAATTTGAAGGTATGGTGCTTAAAGCCATTGAGGTTTTGCCTTGGGTTAAAACTACTGACAGTGCTAGCAGCACACACCCTGCTTCAAAAGAAACTGGAAAGCAATATTAGAATATCTCAGTAAGTCTTCTATAGGTAATTTACTTCAGATGTCACATCTCTCCTTCTTTGCATCTTTTTGGCTTCTGGAATTCTGTAGAACAAACTGCACCTACCTAATACATTCTCTGAGCCCAAAAGAAGCATGACTTCAGAATAAAGCTAACCTTGTGAATGTGTAGTGTATAGCACTCCACAGGTTTAGTTTCAGTAGAAACAAGTTGATTCAAGAGTTAGTCAATTAAGAGTATGAGTTAATCAGGTAGCACATTCCCCCAGTTCCACTTTTACAGTTCTGTAGTGAACAGCCTATATAAGAACACTCTTTGCAAGTCAAAGCTAAAATGTTCACTATTTTTCCACAGGCTTCTGATACAAACAGAGTGTAACTTCTAAATGAGTAGAGACCAATACCTCTAGGAACTGTGGAAGCAGCAGTTTGCAGCAGAACTCCTTCTTGTTCTAAACATATATATATATATAAGTATTAGTATAACATTAGTTAAAAATGAGATACGACTAAAACGTAACACAATAACACTAAGCCGTGAAAACAAAGCACAAAGGCCCTTTCCACATTATGAAAATCAATTGAAGCTTCCAGCCATCAACTTTCCTCTAAGGAAGACCACCTACTTTTTAAAAACAAAGAACAACAGCAACAAACAATAAAAATAAACAAAAAAGCCACACCCAAAAGCACCACTTCAATAAAACCAACTTTAAGAAGTTTGTATATTTTTCATAACAGTATAATAAACTCTTGCAGCACTGTAGAGCTCAGAATCCAAGTCTGGCTACAACTGTTCTTAGTAAGATTTTTGAAAAGTGGTACTGGTGTGAACAACAATCTGGTTTTTTGCTTGGTTGCAATTTTGGGGTTTTCCATTTGTTTTGTCTTTCAGAGAAAGCACATGGAGAGTGTAGTAACTCACAGTGCACTAAATGATATACAAGTAAAGTTTCAGGCTGATTCTACAAGCTGCATCACGACAGCAGTGTCACAGGTACCTCCACACCAAGTTATCCGATTTGAATTACAGTTATCTTGAAATAGAACTCACTACAGTAAATATTCTCATGTTATCAGATAACTTTGATTATTCATCAAAAAATTTTTACAGCCTACGCATACAATGACTACTGCAGTCTGAACAGTACATGATAGTTAAGTCCTGCAGGGAATTACAGTACCTTTATTGACATTTTCCACACCTGTAGAGAGAACAGCTATTCAAAGCCAGATACCAAGCTGTAAAGCATAGGCAGGCTATCCATTTAAATTCTTCAATGCATAATGTTCACAACTGATGGAGGATTACTGCATACTAAAAGATAAATATAGAAATACGCTACTTACGAAAGTAGATTAAACATTAGAAAAAAGCCCTTAGGCCAGAAAAGTCGCAAGTTAGCTTAAATTAACTACACAAACTGACCACATTTTCTTAAGATACTCAGTTTGCAAATTCTCCAACTTGGTGTAAGTTTTGCAAAGAAACTACAAAACAGATGAAAACACAGGACTAATTTAATACTGTTACCTAACTTCAGGAAACTGTAACATGATAACTCTGAAGACTGTGAAGGCTCTTTGAAGATACCAAGTGTTCCTGCTCACATAATACAAAGACAGTGGACCTTCAGAGTGGCTACTTAAGGTTTATTAAGAAACACAATCCTTAAGTTTTATTGCTTTTAGTGGAACACCAATGTGCAGAACTCAGTGAGAACCAAGGGCAAGAGAACTTCAGAAAAACTTCTAAAACATATTATGGTACACTAGAAAGAAGGATGCTACTCTTACACTTTGCAAATCTGAACAAAGAACACCTGAATATTATAACTGAACTTAAATTACCTACCATACATCTTATTTTCCTATCCAGACTCTTAAAAGATCCTTCAATTTCTTGCATTTTTTTCATCAGTGGAGACTGCATTTCTTTCAGATTCTTCAGTTCTTCCCTGGCCTGGTCTCGGATTTGTTTCACTTCCTCGTGCTGCTTACGAACAGTTTCATATTCCTTGGAAAAGTTGCAAGTAAAATAATTAAAGACTTCTGTCTTCCTTTCCAGTATTTTATACTGCTTTAACATTTTATGTAATTGAACACAGGTTTTAAGAGAAAAATCTCATTCAGAAACTAGTATTAGCGTGACTGCTTAAGTAATCCTCCTGTTATTACTATGAGCAGAAGATACAGAGATCATTCAATCCCCACTGAACAGGGCACACATTTAGTGGTTCTCAAGTAACAGACAATGGAAGTAGAAGAAGATATGACCAACAACTTTGCCTTTAAACCCATCTTGGATCAGCATGGAAAAAGTAAGTTAGCCCCTTCTACCTATACTTTGAGCATTAATTAGGCAGAAGTCCTCAAGCTAAGGAGCAAGAAACCACAGAAAACTTCAGGAGAAAGAAAAGGAAGAAGTTAGACGGATCAGAGCTAGGAACAGCTATAACACTGAAGTAAACTGAAGGGGAGAAGGGAAGAACAAAACTTTTGGGAAGAAAAAAAAACACACACACACAAATCCTCCACCATACACTACAATAACAAGTCACTATCTATGGAGCCCTGAATTATTCCGAGCTTTAAAACAACACAAAACCAACAAAAAAAAGGGATGGCCTGCAAGCTCCATCCATTTTGCACTATCTACCCCTGTACTGGGTTAACGTAACAAGGCTTTGGTAGCAGGATGTGGGGGGGAGGGCTGTAGAATCCTGCAGACACCAAAAACAGTGCAGAAAGAGGGCAGGAGGTGCAGCAGAGCAGCAGTTCCCCTGCGGCTTGTGAAGGGAGAGGCCCCTGGTGGAGCAGGCTGTCCCCCTGCAGCCCATGGGTCCCACACGGAGCAGATCTCCACGCTGCAGACCATGGGTGGAGGGGCCCCCGGTGGAGCAGGTGGATGTGGCCTGGAGGAGGCTGCGGCCCATGGAGAGCCCCCGCAGGAGCAGGCCCCGGGCCGGAGCTGCAGCCCGTGGAGAGGAGCCCATGCAGGCGCAGGGGGGCTGGGGGGAGCTGCCGCCCATACTGAAGCAGTCAATTCCTGAAGGACTGACCTGATGGTACAGACCCATATTGGATTGGTTATTGAAGAACTGCAGCCTGTGGGAAGCCCACATAAAATCAATTCAGGAAGGACGGCATCCTGTGGGAGGGACACCAGGCTGGAGCAGGGAAGACAGTGAGGAGGAAGGAGTGGCAGAGACAAAGTGTTAAGTCCTGACCACAACCCCCATTCCCCTGAGTTGCTCAGGAAGAGGGAGGAAAAGTATTTTTAGTTTGCTTGTAGTTTCTCACTGCTCTCGTCTGTTAGCAACAGGCAATAAATTACATTAATCTCTCTACACTGAGTTTGCTTTGCCTGTGATGGTGAGTGATCTCCCTGTTCTTATCTCAACCCATGAGCCTTTTTTCACCATATTTTCTTCACCTTTCGTTTTTAGGAGGAGTGAGAGAGCTGTGTGATTGAGTTAGCTGCCCATCAGTTTGAAACCAACACAGCCACTTTTTCCTAGTTAGTAATTTAATCACCACACTTGTAAACATAAAAAAAATAATCACAAATATATCTATTTAGGCTACTCTGTCAAAATTCTTTCTTTATAATATCTTTTCTTATAAAGCAGAAAAGCATTTGAAGAAAGATGTGATAATCCAATTTAAGATTAAGAAATCCCTTCAACATGACATAGTTTTAGTATTGCAGTTGTAAGAAAAACATGTCAGGTAAGAGACACACTGAAAATAAAATAAAATTAAAACTTACCACCCAAGGTCTTTTTCTCTCAAGCATCTCAATTAGGTCTAGATGGCGCTTGCGTTCATGGTATCTCTCGACATCTTGTTTGTATCGTTCAACCCTCTGTTTCATTTTCTCCAATGAGTTACTTTTGTCTTTGCATAAATTCTGTAAGAATAAACATTTCATAATTTACAGCATCTACTCTATGAAAACACTTTTCAGAAATTATCCATACTTGGACCCCTTGCTACAAGAAGGACATCGAGGTACTAGAGTGTGTCCAAAGGAGGGCAACAAAGCTGCTAAAGGGTCTAGAGAACAAGTTTTACGAGGAGCAGCTGAGGGAGTTGGGGTTGTTTAGCCTGCAGAAGAGGAGGCTCAGGGGAAACCTTATCGCACTCTACAGTTACCTTACAGAAGGCTATAGCAAGGTGGGGGTTGGTCTCTCCTTCTCCTAAGCACCAAGTGGTAAGACAAGAGGAAAAGGCCTTAAGTTGCACCAGGGGAGGTCTAGGTTGGATATTAGGAAAAATTTCTTCGCTGAAAGGGCTGTGAAGCATTGGAATAGGCTGCCCAGGGAAATGGTTGAGTCACCATCCCTGGAGGTCTTCGAAAACCATGTAGATGTGGTGCTTAGGGATGTGGTTTAATGGTGGATTTGGCAGGGCCAGGTTAAAGGCTGCACCATCTAAAGATGATCTTAGAGGTCTTTCCCAATCTAAACAATTCCATGATTCTACAAATAACTATGCAGAAATTTAACGTTACAGACGACATTTTAGTACAGCAGTAATTACAGAAGTGGTTCTGGTTCTTAATCCAATCAGAAGAGCTGTCCAGCTTTTTCAAGTAACTATATCACACACTTTGCTGTTTAAATTCAGTTTGTTTTCACAGAATCTTAACATGAATAAAACCTTTTAAAATAAATAAATAAAAAAAAGAATTTCATCCCTACAGCTCATGGACTGATTAATCTAGAAGTTTCTAAACAACCATGACTGATTTTGCTAAATACAAGTTGTAAAAATACTTCTGAAAGGTCTTGTACAGATCTGTAACAGAAATATTAAGGTTGGTATTTGACTGTAGTACATATGAATGGAAATGCATGCGTTTGCACAAATATAAGAAACAGCAGAACAAAGAATTAAAATGGCCTGCACTGGTAACAACAGTCACTGTTCCCAGAACAGTGCTCCCAAGACACCATTCCCAGCAGTAACATCTCTGTAGAGATTACAAAGCCAGCCCGCTGGTAAGTTCATAGCACAGGTGAGTGTCAGGGAAAGATCCTGCATGCTAACAAAAGGACAGCAACAAGGTTGCAGCATACTGCTTGCAATTATCTTCTTTTCTTTTAGTATGTGACTATTCCAAACCAGGAAAAAGAAGTCTTTTAATTTATGGAATATTTTTCCATATATTCCATATTTCCAAATAATTTATGGTAAGCAAGATAAAAGCAAAGGAACACCTCCTAACAGTTGACAACTCGTAAAGGGCAAAAAAAGATACGTTCAGATAGCAGTTACTGCCAGTAAAGAATCACAGGAAAGTTATGAGGATGTGATAGAAGGCATCTGTTATACTCTGTCCAGAACACTTGCACCCATGTGTCTTAGTGCTTGCAAGCTGGAGAATGAATGAGATCTGAGAGAAGATATGCGCTATTGGGCAAAATCTACTTACCACAACTTCATAAACAAACAGCATGTAAGAACTCACATAAAATTTTATTATGTAAATTCTCTGTCTGTACAATGTGTATGTTTACCTCTAGTTCTCTTTCTTTTTCTCTGAAGTTTTTCAGTTCACAGTGAAATTTGTACATTTCTGGAGGACCAATGGATTTTTCAGTGGCTTCAAGCAATTCAACCTTACTCAGTCTTGCAAATTCTCCAACTCTGTCCTATAAAATAAAGGAGCTTTAACAATACAGTTTTAGTTGGAATAGTGTAGGACGGTAATACTGGATTTAAACAGTCACACAAACATCACCTGACATACAGTTCTTTGATAGTTCTGACATGATTAAGCATAGGACAACCACCTCTGGAAAAGGCAACCCAACTCTCTTTAATATTTGTAAAATTTCATACAAGGTTTTCCTGGAGCTGTTCTGGCATGATTTGAGCTTAAACCTTAGCTCTTGGCTTTTTCAGCAGCTCTTGAGGGCATCTGTTGAGGACAGAGATTAGTTCATTGTTTCTGAACTGGCTATCATTTTTCTGAATGAGCCAGCTCAGTTCAGAGAATTTACTTTTTTCAGCCTTTCTTCATGAATGCATTTCTCCTTGAAGAGGATAATAAATGCATGACTGGCTAGGCTCATGATCCCCATGAGCTGGAAAGGTCTTCAGAAACAACCCACCATAAATTTTTTTTTAAGGGTGTAACTGTGACCCAACATAGCTATCTGCACAGAAACCCTAACCTTCCCAAGCATGGATTCAGCTATCAAAGCAGCATCTGACATTCACTAGTCTTCTCCTTCCTTCATGAGCTATTTTCCATCAGGATAATTTTATTTTTTACAAAATTTGATTCTGTATACCTTTCAGTCCTACCTTATGCTCAAGAAACTGTTTGAGCCACTGGAGTTGATAAGAAGGCTCTAGCAGCAGTCTCTGTTGCAACTACAAGATCATTTAACAGGGCTACTTCCTGGATCTCAGAGAGAGAAATCCAGACAACTCTTTGCCTTCGCTTGCCAATTACAGGATCTAGTGATGAGGAACTGACTGGATATAACTAAGAAAAGCACATGCAGACAATGACTGGGGAAGGCAGGGATGCAGGAACCAGGGATGCAGGAACCATATCTAAAGGCATAGAGATGGTGCTAGATCTCAAGACCTTATTTATCTAAATTTCCCTACAGATTTGTTGCAGCATTAGTGGCAGGACAGAGAGATAATACTGATAGCACTGCTACCCAAACAACATCAGCAGCTTCCCTTTCAGTCTGAACAGACAGCATGTACAAAACTGTCCAGTTAAGAAACCCTAAAGGCCACAAAGTTCCTTTCTTCTTTCAAGATCCCACCAGTACGGCTACGTTCCCACACACATCCTTTGTGTGGTCCCATTAAATTGCTGAAATGACGCAGGATTTGGAAATAAACTACAAAACCCTCTGACTGAAACTGCATTACCTCTCAAAATTCTTTCATACCTGAGGAAGAAACTGGCACAAATTGTCCACCTGGATGTTTAAGGCTGCGATCTGTTCCTCTACTGTTTTCAGAGTTGCTGGTTTTCTGTTGATAAACCATGCTGATGTGTTGTTCACCACTTGAATTTCACGTGTGATAATGATATTGTCAGGTGTCTTAGACCTGATTAATAAAAAAAAAGTATTTACATTTCTTGAGAGTATACAAGGGTCACCAGATGTCAGAATACATTAGTTACCATGTTAAAAACTTATTTGATACTTAAATATTTAAAAACTGAACAGCAGAGACAGATTCAGATTGTTTCATATAATGTACAATATTTTAATGATGAATGAATCCCACCATGTCTCCTGTGCAACACTGATAACATCACAAATATCTGCAAATCTTAACTCAGAGGTAGCTATTTATATGTATGGTATATTCTTGATGAATGCATGAATCATTTAAAAGTTGTTACACATGAAGTAGTTTATATATAAAAGTATTTTTAATTTGAAAGAGGAAGCTTTAAACTTGGTATGCAGGAGCTGTACCAGCAAGAAGTTCTTAAAGTTAAAAACATTCATGTACAGAACTCAATAAGAACTCAATCAATAAGCTGTGTATACATATTCCACCTGAAAATACGAGCAACATCATACTGAGTGAAAAATAATTTCTTTTTCTGCTTTTAAAGAACAGTAAAAACACGTCAATTGCCCACAATTTACTTTATATACAATTTGATCAAGGTGTCCAACTTTTATACAGATTAAGGATCTAAATCATTTTATTAGCTCTACATTCTACTTAGTTTAAGCACAGATCAGGTTAAGGCTTATCAAGACAACCTGTGTTATGGCACTGCTACTGCAGTTTCAAGTTAAGATCTCTACCCAAAAGCAGCTACTGAGGAACTCTGTAAGGACAGGGCTAAACTAAAGAGAAACTAAATACCGGAACCATGTAGTACTAACCCTGTAACCGTAAAATAAATGCAAGTTACTAACCTAATTTTACAGGCTAACTCCAAATGGTATTTCAGTTTCTCTGTCTTGTATAAGCTTACCTAGAAGACTATATTACCTAGAGTTAGTCAGATCTACTTTTTTTTTTGCCTTCAGTAACATTTGCAGTAAGAATGCAGAGGAACCCCTCACATCAGGGGTATCAGTACAAGAAAGCAAAGACAGAACTTTTTTTTTTTTTTTTTAGTTTAGACTGACTTTTTTTTTATCCTTTTTAAATATACACATCAACCTTTTTCCATGTATTCTTTTTGCACCAAGACAAGGTAAAACACTTCAGAAAGTGAAATCAGGACAAACTATTGCTGCTTTTTTTTTTTTTTTTGAGTGATTTTTTAAAAACTTAAAATTGTGAAGTTCGGGGGAAACAACAACAACAAAGAAAAAACAAATCACCAGCTTAAAGAAAGATCTCTGTACACTCCGTACAGATTTTGTTCTACAATTTTTTGAGCAACTGTGTGGGGAAATAATCCAATTAAAAATGAATAAGAAAATATAATTTTACTACTTACAGTTCAATTTCTACCACACCTTTCAGGCACCCCTGCTTTACAAAGAGACTAACCTACAAAATGAATTACAGAAATTATTATTGCAAAATAACTCTGTATTAAGATGTCACCTCTTACAAAAATACATATTTGTATTATAGAGTTGCAGTAATTGTGTATTTTATTGAAAACTGACAATAACAACAAAGTATTATTTTATCTGTCTACTACCCTGGAATAAAGGAAGATGGTATTAACTTCCTCATTAACTAGCAGCATTAGAACTTCCTCCACAGATTAACAGTTTCTCATCAATTTTAACTAAAAAGTTCATACTCATTGGATAATAGTATATTAACATGAAAATACCATCCAGGCAATTTCCATACTTAAGATTTTCTCAAGACAGAGCTGTAATCACAGAATATGTACAATCATTTAGGTAACTAGATTTAGAGCTCCAAAGAACTACCGAAATATGTTCCACCTAATCAGAATATCCATGGAAACAAAAGCAAAGGCTTAAAAAAAAAAAAAAAAAAGACTACACAAATATACTTCCTCCTATAATATCACTATATAATCTTTTGGGAACAAAAAACAATAGATGCAATGAAAAGAAACTATTAGCACAACCCAGAATCATTTAAGTCACTACATTAAGTCATAGATTAATGGCTGCATGCCTATATAAAAACTCTCAGTCACATCAAGAATATGTTATTTCTGTGGGTGGCATTTTCCTACACCACTGTGGAAGCCTAGACATCTTCAGATGCAACATTTAGTCTACTCTAGGTTCTTGCACAAATCAGGTGTTTCCATTTGATAATTCAGACAAAACAAGTAGTAGCCAAGTAGTAGCCAAGGTATGGCCACCACTTTGATAAAAGCCTTTGTCCCTGGAGCAGGCTATTCTACAATTCCCACACCTTATATTCTTACAAAATAAAGCAAATCAAGAAAAACATATCATCCATCCCTCCCCCTGGACAAGGCTCTCAATAATATTCACATTAAACATGAAAATTAAGAAAGTTTATAGTCACCTTGTCAGCTCGCCCTATGAAAGAAGGTTTTCCAGCCAGTCCCAGACAGATGGCACAAACAATGCTTGACTTTCCTGTTCCATTAGCACCTACAATCATGTTCAAGTTGGGGCCTGGATGTACTTCACAGATGTCATAAGTTCTGGAAAACACAGTATTTTCTTGAACATCATACACAGTAAGTCACCTCAAAACCACTTTTTGACTATATTAAATACGACAGATTATGATTTTATCAAATCTAGACTCATTCCTCAACCATTACCATCAACCATTAAACCTCAAGAGTGAAAACTGGCACTCCAATAAAACACTTGGGGACACGTTCTTACCTGCCAGAGCATTTACAACAGCATTCTTCACAACAAATGGTTATAAAGAATGAAATCCAGACAAACATACAAAAAGAAAAAAGACAATTCCCGTTGACTTTGCTAGGACTTCATATCTGACATTAAAACCAACCACACACAAACAAAAGACAGACACAAACAAAAGAGACCACAGTGAGTTCAGTCAAGTCTGTTGAATTTGATGCCAGCTGCCACCTGCACTGCAGTCACAGGAGATTCAAGTCTAAACCATATGATGCAAATGGGTTTTGAGCTCTGCAGGAAGTCTGTGGATTCCGTGGTACCTCATACTGATAGGCTGGACATTGTGCACTAGCGTGTTACTTACAAGAACACGAAACGTTAGCCTAGAATCAGTGATTTATACTTTTTAACTCGTATCAGACATTAGCTTTCAGCATGTGCACACAGCACGCTTAGTAATAGTAACCACAGAAAAAATACCAAGGCCTAGCATGTAAATTCAGGCAAACTAATAACACTGGTATAACCCGAAACACCGTACGTTTATAATAAACCCCACTGTTTGTTGTTTTGTTCACACACTGCACCAGGCAGAGAGGGAGTTGGTGGGCACCAACACCAAATAAATAAACTCAAGTCTTAACAATAGGACAATCCGTGTACTACTGGAAAAGAACGTATTTGAGTGCCTAATCCTGAGACTTAAAACAAAGGTGTTTTAGGTTCATTGGCCCGCGATTTATGCTAACCAAAGCTGCCTGCAAGGCTGATGAGAATCTATCAGCACACTAGCCACAAGTGAATATGTATATATTACATATATATGTAATATATATACATCCACCAAGGGGCGAGGAGAGCCCAAAGCCCAAGCAGCGGGCCGGGATCAAGGCGCCGTCTTCCCAGACGCGGAGCCTCCCGCCGCCGTCCCCTCACGGCTCAACGGCCGGCTCAACGGCCGGCCCAACGCCCCCCCCCGCAGCCGTTAAACTGCCGCGGGAGGCGATGAACCCTCCCCCCCCGCCCCCGACCTCTGTCGCCGCTCTGTCACGACAGCCGGGCGGGCGGCGCGCGCCCGGCGCCCACTCACAGGAAGTTCTCCATTAAGATCCTGACGATGGAGCCCTCCATGAAGCGGGGCCGCTGCCTGGCGGCCCGCGGCGCTCCGGCGGAGCCCAGTTGCGAGGCGCCCGGGCCCCAGCCCCCCCGCACCGCCACCGCCGCCATCTTGGGACGCGGCCACGCGCGCCTCGCTTTCCTTGGCGGGCGGGGAACGAGAGCCGGGGCTGTCGCCCTGGGGCAAGGGGAGCGCTCATTGGCGGGGTAAGCCGCCGCGAGGCCTCTCATTGGTCCGCAGCGCGCCGGGATGGTGCCTATTGGCTGGGAGGGAATGGGGCGGTACAAGGGGGCTCTTCCCCGAGTGCTTTCGCCTTCAGAGAAGGAGGGGAGGGGGCGGGGCGATGGTAAGCCCCACCCACCCGCGCTGCCCGCGCTTTCCCGCCGCGTGCCCGCAAGATGGCGGCACAGCCGGACGGCCGCGGGGCAGCCTCCGTTCGTGGGTGGGGGCCGCGGGGCCGGGCTTTGGCAGGCAGCAGGGAGGCCGCTCAGCGCCGATGGAGGGCGGAGACAAAATAAAATAAAATAAAAATAAAAAAATAAAAATTAAAAAAAATAAAAATAAAAAATGAAATAAAAATAAAATAAAAATAAATAAATAAAATAAATAAAAAATAAAAAATGAAATAAAAATAAAATAAAAATAAATAAATAAAATAAATAAAAAATAAAAAATAAATAAATAAATAAAATAAAAAATAAAATAAAAAATAAAAAATAAAATAAAACTTGTGCTCGTGGAACTGGGTAGACAAATCAGAGCACCGATACACGGGTTGTCAGTGAAGCTGACCTGCCTACCCCAGGATGAGGGGGAGCGACTCGGCAACCCACAGGACTCTCCGTCAGGTTCATAACCAGAAGGGCCGGTGTACAAGCAGAACGAACAGCAGCACACGCTAGTAATATGCCATGTGGCTGGGGAAGGATAACAAAATTGAGAGTATTTCTGTGCCGTTCATACGATTTGTGATAATCAATAGCTTTGTGATTCTGTGTAACAGTGTAAAAAGACAGAGTTGTAAACCTGTAACACTGTTATATTTCCTTATTATATTATTTGTTGATTTATTAATTTCTGGTAATGTTCTGTATAATAAAAACTGTCTCTTAAATCAGTTACGTCTCAAGCTCGCAGTCTAGCGGGGTAGAGTTGGACCCATGAATGAGCAGGTAAGGCTGAAAGAGAAGGAGGCATTAGAATAAGGAACAATTTCAGCATAACTCCTGTCAGATTCTGCTGAAGAGATCTGCTTTTCCCAGAGTTTGTCATGGAGCATTATCAAGGGACTCATGAGCGTGGATGCTCGTAAGAGCTAGAAAAAAAGAGACTCTGAAGGCCACAAGGTAGACAGTGCTCAGGGCTAAGAGTTCTTGAAAGAATAGAGGAAAGATTTAAGGGCCAATACAGAACGTAAGAGCAGTGAGCTGGAACACAGTACTCAGTGGTGAGAAATATATGCAGTTAGCTAGCAATGAGAGCAAAATGCTGATGATATTCACAAAGACCATGTGCAAGCTGGAAAAAAAAGGGCATTGGGTGGGTGGGAGTGGCGCAGGAGATGGACAGGAAAACGTCAGAGAAAGCATGCAGGGATATGGGGATAAAACAGCAAGGAGATGAATACAGACCAGAGTGACATAAAGCAATATTTAAGGTTTCTTCATTCATTCCTAAGTAACTAAGAAACTTGGAATAACAAACTGATGGTTTTTTGTTTTGTTTTGTTTTGTTTTGTTTTTCCAAAGGAAATGTTAAGATTAAGTAAAATTTACATCTCATGTCTAGTGTTTGTTTGAGGGAGGATGAGACTGTTTCAAAGTGTGAGGGGTAGAAGATTCTGACAGTGTGCCATGTTGCATGAAAAGTGTGCTGTCCTTTGTCCTTAGCATTTTACCTTACATGGTAGTCCTTTTGGAGCAGTGGGTCTCTTGAGTGCTGGTACTCACACTTATGAGCTGTGTTCAGATCTAGACTGATAAAATACCAGGTCTTTTAGTGCTTAGCTTGAGCTGTCCAACTGAAGCTTCATGACTGCAAGCTTGGATTTACGTTAGGTTTATGTTGATGTGATAAAATATTCATCCAGAATACAGTTTTGTATATGTTGGTATAAAGCTAGAATAACAGTGATATTTTATGTTGTTATTCTGGATTTCTATTGGTGCAACTGAGATGAGAATTTGGTTCTCTTTTCAGAAGGATAATCGCAAAATGTCAACTAATGGAAAATATTTAAAGAATAAAAAGAGTATTAAACATGAGGACATTAAAAGGCGTTTTCCTCTGCTCTCAAGTTCAGTTCCACAGCAGCACAAAGCTATGTTTAGAGCAAATATGAGCCTTTTAGTGTCTGAGGTGTTATAGTTGCTTTTGAAGGCTTTCTTTTCATAGTTGTTCTATGGACTATGCCACCACTGTGCTCAAAGCAATTACTTGTAGGTTCTCCAATCACTTTTGAAGAAATTTTCAGACAGCGAATAGGCCTAGTGCAGAACAGACTCAGAACTGCTCTTTGCCATGCTGTGATCCCTGTACAGCTACTGCCACAGTGAGAGGGGAACAAACAGCACACAAAAAATGGATCCTGGGCAGAAATTAGGAGCACAGGGAGTTTCCTAATTGAGAGGAGCTGATGGAATGTTTTTTATAACACCATAAAACCGAAGTTTGCCAGTAGAGAAAATTTAGTACATCTTTCCTGTTTGTCAGGTGCTTTACAACCCTTCTTTTCAAGGGACTAGTCTGAGAATTTGCTATTCTATGGACTGATATTCACTAGGCACTAAAGTAATTCAAAGCCACCTTTCAAATCTTCCCGCTGTTCTTCAGTTCTTACAGAAGCAGAAGTGGGTGGAAAGGTGCTGTTGTTCCCTAGTGGAGGAATAACCTAGAATTTTTATTTGCAGTCAGGATAGTGCTTCACACCTCAGGGATAAATGTTACACTCAGTGATACCAACAAAATCATCGTACCAGTGAGGTTCCTAGAGAACTACTGTGAGCAGAATAGAGTAATTTGCTTATGTTCTTGTCCATATCAGTCTAAATCTGATTACTTTGGTAGAATGAAGCCAAGCTGCATAAGGGTTTTAGAGATAGGAGTACAATGGTTATATCTTGTGCTTCATTTCAGTTATAGAGAAGTCCTACCAAATGTGTGGAGAAGCACCAAGCATGGTGGTTTTAACCACTTAATTTTCACCTGTTTTCTGTTTAAATAATTTGATCTGCATTTGGTTGATACCAAAACGTAAGCTTTACAGAACAGCTGTAAAACTATTAGCTCTTAGGAAAGAGCCCATTGATTCTGTTTGATTTTTTTCTCAAACTATAATAGCAAGAATGATGTTTGGTAACCAGCAGGTAGCTAGGATAGACAGTTAACATGTCAGTTCCTTTGGGCTCTTTCTCAGTCTCTAGGAAATAATAAACCGCCTATGTCAGTCAATAAGTAAACATAGATGTTATTACTGAATGTATTTAATTGAAAAACCTCTTTAATTGTTTGTGCCACCAAAATGAAAAACCTAACAGTGATGCAAAGGGTTAGATCTTTGTTTTTTTCTAAATGTACAGCTGAACGTAACAGGGTGAAGCCAATATAAAGCATTCATAGAATCATTAAGGTTGGAAAAGACCTCCAAGATCATCTGGTCCAACCGTCCCCCTACCACCAATATCACCCACTAAACCATATCCCTAAGCACCACGTCCAACTTTTCCTTAAACACCCCCAGGGACGGTGACACCACCACCTCTCCGAGCAACCTGTTCCAATGCCTGACTGCTCTTTCTGAAAAGAAATATCTCCTAATTTCCAACCTAAGCCTCCCCTGGTGCAACTTGAGTCCGTTCCCTCTTGTCCTATCACTAGTTACCCGTGAGAAGAGGCTGATACCCAGCTCCCCACACCTTCCTTTCAGGTAGCTGTAGAGAGCAATAAGGTCTCCCCTGAGCCTCCTCTTCTCCAAACCAAACAACCCCAGTTCCCTCAGCCGCTCCTCACAGACCCTTCACCAGCTTCGTAGCCCTTCTCTGGACACACTCCAGGGCCTCGATGTCCTTCTTGTACTGAGGGGCCCAAAACTGAGCACAGTACTCGAGGTGCGGCCTCACCAGAGCAGAGTACAAGGGAAAATCACCTCCCAGGTCCTGCTGGCTACACTGTTTTATAAAAGCCAGGATAGGATGCCTTTGGCCTTCTTGACAACCTGGGCACACTGCCAGCTTATGTTCAGGTGAGCATTGACCAACACCCCCAGATCCTTTTCCTCTGCACAGCTTTCCAGCCACTCTGCCCCAAGCCTGTAGCGCTGCACAGGGTTGTTGTGACCAAAGTGCAGGACCCGGCACTTGGCCATGTTGAACCTCATCCCGTTGGCCTCTGCCCATCGATCCAACCTGTCTAGGTCCCTCTGCAGGGCTTCCCTACCCTCTGGCAGATTGACACTTCCCCCCAACCTGGTGTCATCTGCAAACTTACTGAGAGTGCACTCGATTCCCTAATCCAAATCATCAATAAAGATATTGAAGAGGATGGGCCGCAACACTGACCCCTGGGGAACACCACTTGTGTCCAGTTACCAGCTGAATAAAGCTCCATTCACCACGACTCTTTGGGCCCAGCTATCCAGCCAGCTGGCAACCACATCGGCCAGCTCCCTCAGCACCCTTGGGTGAATCCCATCTGGCCCCATGGACTTTTGACAGTGGACGTGGAGCAGCAGGACTCTAACTGTTTCCACCTGAATCGTGGGGGATTTATCCTGCTCCCCATCCCAGACTTCTATGTCAGGAGGCTGAATACCCTGAAAACAACGTGAAACCTGATCTAGCATGTCCCGGGTGCTGTTGATTCTTCCCATTAGAAATGTTGCATCCTTTGTTCTGAGAGTATCAAAGGCTGTTCCTATTTTTCAGGGCTCACATCTTGCAGAAGCTACTTGAATGTTGTGGCCTTAAGAATCACCTGTCAATACTGGTGCTTCCTTCTGCTTTCTGTCAGATGTCTTACATCATGTGACCCATTTTCTTCATATTCAAAATAATGAATGTAGGCTGTTATATTAGGTTCAGTTGTTTCTCGTTTTACCAATAACTAAAGTCTGAAGCAGACAATTTTCAAAGTTACATTTTATTAGGAAGTTTTAATAGTTTCAAAACAAAACCTTAAACACAAACACATTAAAAAAATCCTAAAAATTAACAAGTTGTGTGAATTCAGTATCTTATCAATATAATTGCAAGGCATTTGTGATTGGGTAAAGTGTAAGTACATTCTCTGTGCGTGTACAAACGAATTTATTTAGAAAAGAAGATTCGTATGCCAGAAAACATACGGTTTCAAAGGGTTTTGTTTCATATAGTTCAAAATGGCAATAGGTTACACTGAATTATACCGGAATACTAAAGGTGAGCTTATTATTGGTAAGGATGACAAAGATATTCGTTATAGTAAAAGAATACAAAAACACAAAAAATTGCCTGCAAAGTGTTAGAGTTTCCCAGAAGGAATTGTCTCATTAATAATTGCACTTAACCTGTAGGATATTAGTAGTATCTAATACAATTTTCTTTATTATTTAAAAATATTTATAATTTCCTTAACAAAAATCCATTCTGTACCCAACACAAAACATTCACTGAATGCAGATTTAAGATAACACAATATTGGGTTTTAATTGTGTACCTTTACTTTCCCCTTTTTACCTATATACCAGAAAGATTTACACACAAAAATAAAGCACTAAAATACTGTGTTGAACGATCTGTGCAAAATGAGAAGCATTTATATAATAATTGATACCTCATGCAGAAGAGAAAAAAATAACAACAACAACAACAACAAAAAACAGTCTAAGAAGCCCTGAGTCAATAATTTCATTGCAAAGGCGAGGAACATGAGTGCTCTGAGTTCTTCCCATACATTGTTACATATCCAAACCAGTCCAGTATTTACTTAAAACGCATTTTAAAATAGGCAGTTTGTGCAGTTTCTCATGTAAAAACCTTCTATGCACTCCATTCCTTTCAGCAGACTGTATTGTATTTAATACTCAATTTCATTTAAGCTGTCGGGATAGCCTGATGAGAATTGAATTTCTTCCACTTCTAGAATAAAAAAAAAGGGGGGGAGAGAAATACTGTAATTTCTTTTATTTTTATCATACATAAAAAGACATAACAGAGAGTATAATTATCTTGTTGGATTTAAATGGAACTGCCATACAGCTAAAAGTGCTGTAAGATTTTTACTGGTATGAATTCTGAAGGATGGTCTCACATCTTAGTAAAAACTAGAAATTCTGCACTAACACAGCAGCATGATATTAAATGCAGATCCATCCAGTGGGGATTCAAGGGAAGACATTTCACCTGTATAAGTACAAAAAATACTATGTGACTTGCTAGATGTCTCCTAGGAAAAGTAAAGTTTAAACTTACCTAAACAGGGTCCTGCTTGGAACAGAATATCATCAATAGCCATGTCACTTCTTATCGACACCCCACGGATTGCTTCAAAAATAATCTGTAAAGATAAGACATAGCTTTTCATGGATCCCATGCCTCAAAAGAAGGGCTGAAAAAGAAAACCAGCCATGCAGTCTATTCAAGGATCCAGTGTGTCCTGAAAGCCTGCTTCTTGGAAAAAAAAAAAAAAAAGTTTTATACTCCATCACTGGACTGATTTCTTTGGTCAGAGAATTTGGAAATGTATTCTGCTGAAGGGAACAGATTTGCTTTCACAATTTGATATGACATTGCTGTGTTATAGACCACTGGTAAGTTTACTCCAATGATTTAGTGTGTCTATCTTGCTTTTTGGCCTAAATATATTGCCAGGTGTTGCCCAAGTGAAGCAAGACTTGAGGAGAAAAAAAAAAAAAATCCAGTATTCTGTTGTGGTCTTACTGATGAAGCTAAACATGCTTTTCAGTAAAAGTTATTTTTTTTTTAATTAATTTCCAGAATCTCAAGGCAAAGTGAAAAAAATAAATACATCTTTGGTTAGTGATCATTACAGTTTTCTAGCCAGTGCTGTTTCAGTCAATAGCAGTTTAGCTTTCTCTTTGACAGAAACAGAAGCAGGCTTTGGCTCTGGCAATACTGAGATTCTCACACTGTTGAAATTAAAGGCAGAGCTCTAAATTTGCATCGTTCCTTGCCTTTTTTGCCACCTCAGAAAGATCAGCCTGCAAAATGCAGGTTTTTTTATCACAGCTTATTGATAATATCAAAATTAGACAAGGCTTTAGACAGCAGAAGGAGAAAAAATGCACAAGTGACCTAAATAAAAACTACCACTACTTGCAAGAAGTAATGAGAAAATGGAATTTAAATAACTTAAAAAATAATAATTTTGAATTAATGAATTCATGAACTATGTTCAACTGACTTTACCAGGTGGGTTGCTGAACACTGGAACAGGCTTCCTGGAGAGGTGGTTGATGCCCCATGCCTGTCAGAATTCAAGAGGCACTTGAGTAATGCCCTCAATACTATGCTTAGCTTTTGGTTAGCCCTGATGTGGTCTAGATGATCTCTGAAGGTCCCTTCCAACTGAACTATTCTATTCTATTCTATTCTATTCTATTCTATTCTATTCTATTCTATTCTATTCTATTCTATTCTATTCTATTCTAAATTCCATTCCATTCCATCCCATTTGTAATAAACTATGCATTACTTCAGCTTGTTCAGATGTCCATTTAGTGCTGTCTGTATTTTTTTTATGCAACCCAAAACTTGGCTTCTAGCACGTATTCAGCTTAATCACCATTTTGACTGCCCTGTGTTTGTTTTTTCTTACCTGGTAGGTTCTATCACTTTCATATTCTATCAGTGCCCTTAGCCATGAGATGCTTTGTTCCCCTGTCCTCCTCCATAAAGGAATCTCTTCATCATCACCTTCTTTTTTTAGATAAACACTTAATAATCCAGTCCCAGCTCCATACATGTGATAGAAAAATGTCAAGCACTGTTTTCCAGAGACCCCTCTTAGTGATCTTGAAATTAGGTATGCTCTCTGTCCATAGACCATGTCGGATGCCTCTATGTACATGTAGTATCCTTAAAAAGACATAAAATTATTAGCAAAGTAAAATACATTCTCTCGATCCGTTCATTATGCTCAACATGCTCACTATATACAAACCTATGACTGAAACTCTTGATAAGGAATATTTCATTGTAAATGACATATTTGTTTTTTTATATTTGTAAACTGCAGTATTAGTGATACTATAATATCTGTGTATTGTAGTTATTGTAATGTTTGTGAATGCTAATATGGGAACACTAAAAAAAATATGTATATCTGATGAAATACATAATAGAAAGCAATGCAAAGTAAGAAAAAAGAATTACATTTATTCTTAAATCAGGAATGCACTCTGACTCTGACTCTGGTCTATTTGCAGATCCGGAAAGACAGTTGCACATACATCTGAGGGTACAGCTTAGGCTATGTTTATAGCCGATACTATTAACAAAGCAAATGAGCTAAAGTACCTCTTTTAAATCACATATGACATCATTGACATTTCTGTTCTGTGACACAAGTGAGGAAAACTAGATTATCTAGAATCCATCAACGAACAAGAGATTGTCGTGAACTCAGATCTGTGGAAAAATCAGTCATTAACTGGTGGCGGAAAAATTATTCCCCCCACCTCCCTGAGATCCATCATTTAGAGACTTCCAACTGGAGTAAGCTCTATCAGAAGACTGAGAAACATCCCCACATCCCATCTGCTGCACGTATCAGCTGTTTTGTGCTGTGAAACATATGCCCCACCAGCAGGTGGTGAATCCAGATTTTGCAGCAGACCCTGATACAGTCCCATCACTCCCTGTTTGTCGTGTTGGAGTGGGAAAGCTGCCCTTCTGCCACTGTGAGTACAGGAAGTGAGATGGTTTCCAGGAGAGTGAGGGGATTTCTGAGGATCAGTGAGGCAGGAGAAAGCCCAAGAGCAGGCAGAGCAGCTGGTAGATGTGTCTCTCAGGATATTCAAACCCCTATTACCTAAACAAACCCATGCTGAAGTCATCCTCTCTAGCCAGGGATGCAGTTTGGTGGTCTACAGCACTAAAGAGAAAGAGTGATGTAAGGATGATTATCTACAGCTGCAGATCTGTAAAGGAAAGATCATTTGGTGCAGTCTGTTGGAGAATTCCGGAGGCTGTTTATTCCAAATCTAGTGCAAGTGACTGCAAGAATTTTGTATTCACGATGCTTGAAAGTTACTTCAGTTAAACATCAAAACCTACAGCTTACACTGCAGCATAATAAAGTAACTTGCCTTTAGTTTTTAGGCCTGAATCATATTTTAAATTTATTGGAAAGACTAGATCAGCTCTTGATTTTGTGAATTCAAATCCACATTACTTCTCAACACGCTTTGCTGCAAACAGATGTGTGTTACCAGGAATAAATGTTTACATTGCTGTAAACATATTTTCCTGTCACAGGCCAGGCTTAAAGGATTCTCTTGCTTCACCAGAAACACAAACTGTCAGTCTCAGATCTCAGAATACTTAGCAAAGTACATAAACTAAAAATGGATCTGAAGACCGTTTGTCTTAGAAATTAAGAAACACATGCTAAAATTCCATTCTTTTTCTTTGGCAAGAAACTCTTTAAGTGTTACTTCTATGAGGAGAGGGATATTGTCCTTGGAAACACGAGAATCAAAAAACTGAGTATTTGAAAGAGGAAAAAAAATGATATTATCTAGGGAATGTCCATGGGGGGAAAAAAAAAAAAAAAAGGCAGCAAATAAACCTGAATGTTGAATCTTATTATAGAATTGAGCTTAGTTTCTTACCAAAATAATCTGCATTTTTAATGTGATATACTCCTTTTAGATTTTATTATGGAGAAGAGTCTGGCAGATAGTACAGATAGCCTACAGATAGTACAGGTAGCCTACAGATGCCTCTCCAATATTGTCACCCACATTTCAAAAAACCTCTCTCAAATAAACTTTAAAAAACACTAGGAAAAATCCTCACTTATTTCAAGACTGGTTATCATACACCTAGTTGATGCAGAAAAACTGGACAATAAGGGTAACAAAGACTTAGAGACAATTTGTCATCTAGTTAACTTCCTAAATATAAGTTTTTCAAATATTGCATTTACACCTCTTCTTTACTTCTAAATAGAAAATGGACAAGAATTTAAATTATCTCTTTTGAAAATCATTCCACAGCACAAAGGTATCATTATTGGGAAAATGTTCTTGATCTGTACATAGACTAAATTTTTTATTTGCATAACTTAAGCTGATAGAGCTGGTCAGAATTTGCTCAGGTTTGTAAGAAATGCTTCTTGTTTTTTATTTCAGAACATGTAAGAGGAATTTCAAGCTTTAAAACTCCCTTATCTCTGAAGGCTATTCATATTTCTGCCTAGAATCTGCACCTTTTAGAACTGACAGTGGAAGAAAGTAATTTCTTTGCAGCCTGATATTTCGTTCTTAAATGAAACATTCCAATCTGCATTCTCAATTTCATGTGCAGGATTTTGGCCGTACAGTCCCACACACCACAAATTTGTCTTTGCAACTAATCTCCATGCTCTGGATGCAGCTATTCCATAAATTTTACTAGGGAATAGGAAATAAACTTTTTGCTGAATGTGCACAAAGCCATGCTTTTAGATAAAGTGATCAGAAACAGGGCAAAACATGTATTTCCTTAGCTAGAAAGAAAATCCTTTTCCACAATATGTTGAATTAAGCTTGCACAGAGCAAGATTTCATATGCACAGCTGGAATAACTATGCTTGATAATGCTTAATGTAGTTTATACTCAATCACAGTTGACATACAATAATAGTGAATAATAATAATAGTTTTTGGTGAGCCTTTTAAACAGGTCAACTGCTTCAATGATCCAGCTAAAAATTCTAGCAGACTGCATTAGATTGCTACCGTGTGTAAGCTAGCTTGTCTGCAAATGACTTTGTTGAATGGCTTGTTGAATGAATACTGTCCCTTGTGAATGAGGGCAAATCTAAAGGCACCAAAAATATTTTTAAACCCATATAAGCATTTAAAGTTCACAAGCCTTAGGGCAGTTTCATTTGTAATACCGGAGTCAGTGGAATTGATGTGGAGGTCTTCTGTAGGAACCCAAGTGCCCAACACAGCAATGCAATTCATCATTTCCAAAAGTCATTAGGTACTATGGTTGGGAGAGTTGCGGGGGGCGCAATTTGGATGCAGTTTTGTGTGAGCTGATTCATGGTAATGCGAGCCCCACTCACCTACATCCTTCATGGAATAAAATGGCACAAGTGGCATGATGGAACAGATTTTCAAGATAAAAGGTCTGCAGGACTGCTTTTGTATTATTCATGTTTTGTTCTAAGTTCAAATAGGAAGTTGTTTATGTGGAAGAACTGAGCTCCCACCCATTTGCATTTTTGTTTTAGGGAATATTTGCAGAATCTAAGGGCTTGGGAGAGGGCTTTTCTGCAGGGCCCAGGGAGTCACCCTGTCCTTTTTCTCCCAAGGGAAAGGGCTACTCTGGGATGTGAAGACTGGATTCTTCACTTGGCCCGCACTCAATTTTGATTAAACACCACATTCTCAAACTATTGGTGGTTCCCTAAGAAACTTACTTACTTCATTTGATTAATAATTGTTCTGAACAGCAGAGTAAAAAATTTTTCTGTGTTTTAGGTTATCATGTCAAAGTATTTTGATTAACTCTTAATAACTGTTCTGAAAGTTCAATGTGAAGCTTAACTCACCTACCCCGGTAGTGTGGTCTCCTTTTGGTCCAGTGTAAGAGGTGGGAGTTGGGCCCCTTCTCCTGTGCCAACTTCCACGACCTCTCTTCTTCTGGGTAAACATACACTCATCTTTTTCAAAAGTACACTTTCCAGGAGAGGGTGGCAGTAGATCTATAATGAGATGTCATTTTTTAAAACTGTAAATATATTAGACAGATGTATAGAGAGATTACACAAACAATATATTGCATATGTTCACCTGCTGAGATCATTTATATCTACCTAGCAACACTTAACGGCTGTCACAAGCCTGTAAAAATTAGCTTAAAAGTGAAGTACATGATTTCATTTCATTTTCTTCACAACTTTGAGAAAATCTGTGCCTTAGTCTAGCTCACTAACATCTGCTAACATTCTTTAAAACATCTCGTATAGTTTATTGTAGTTCTGACTCCGCAAAGGGCTCTACCAGCCTCGTATTCTTCACTACTGTAGCAACCAAGGCAGTTTAACAAGTTCCAGCACATGCAACATGCATATTAATAGATCTTGTCAAATATTGGTGTCTCCGTGATCTGAAATGAAATGCCACATTTAGCTCTCCTGTGTTGCCTTGGCATCTGATTCCACTATCACATACAACGGACTGCTACAATTTGAGTTTTTACGACAGGAGTAGACACCATAGAAATGTGTTCACCTTTAAAAAGGAGGAAGCCTTTGAGCATCTCTTACTCAGGAGCTGATTTTCTGCTGCCATCAGTGACAATAGTCACTGTATGATTATATGACCAAAGTCAAGTCATAGTCCTAGTATGACTATACATTCAAATACCAGTTCTTCACCCTTCATTCGTTTACAAACCCCTTAGGAACTACAGAGAGGCAAAATCAGCAACTTTTGGAAATACTTTAGAAAAATGGCAATTTGCTTTATATGTGTGACTTGTCTCTCTCTGTTCAGTAATGGCTAGCCGCCTGAACGCATGAAATCCAGCCTGAAGAGGTCATAAAATACTTATTATTACATGGCAATATAAATGGCATGGTAAATCTGCCTCATCACCATTTCAAAGGCATGGTTTTGTTCCAAAAAATAATGAGATTATAGATCATGTCTGTCTTATGAGAATGGCTTCCAAATTAAGATACAATCGTTGCATTGTCAAACCTCAAAAAGCCCCAGAAGAGAGAGTTTGGGTGAATTCAGAGAGGTTAGCCTGTGCATGTCAGAGTGTAAAGTCTCAGAAACACTGAATTCCTCCCACTATGGGAGGGAGAGTTAGGCTTGTCTTATCTGTGTACATTTCAGAGCTGCAGCTCAGATAAGGGACTGTATCTTGGCCTCACACAACTGTACTTCTGGACAAAAAGAACAATGCTGTGTTTTGAAAATGTTGCTTTTGAGTGTATACCGGGTCTCCTAAAGCCACTTTCCTGTCAGTCTGACTTCTTTTATAAATGGTTGTGCCCCACAAGTAATGAGCCCTGATACACAACTGCACTGAAGTTAGTGAAGTTAATTAGGAGTTATCCCGCGAACAAAACCTGGTCCTCACTCTATGTATGATACTCCAAAAAAAGGATTAATGCAACACATATTGGAAAAAGAAAATACACCACAGTGGAATGAAGTCAGCTGCTGGAAAGGCTTGGAAAATGAAGGTATAAGATGTGCCCTTATTAAAAAGGGAACGGGGAGTAGCAGCTGTTGAACAACAAATACACATGATCTTACCAGCAGACTGGCAGCTTCCCAGGCTCAGAGTTATATCATCCAGTGCCACAAGTCCACAGTCCCAGAAGCTTTTGCACCAACTCACAAAGACAACCTGCAATATATGAAGGAAGTTTCATGTATCTCCAACAAAAGCTGGCACTGCTAAGAGCCTGAAATTTTAGATTTTTCTAACTACGCTACTGATTTAATATCTACAGTACAGAAATGATGAATTAACTTTGATTTGGCACATACTAATACTGCCAATGACTGACATTTAAATCCAGTGGGTTTTAGATGTTTTCATTAAATAAAAAGTGTTTTCTCATTTTTATGGGCAAATGATGTATCTCTTTATGTAGCTGCCATTTTACTAGGAAAGTGTATTTTTTAGTGCATGTCAAAGGATAACTCACTAAAGTTGTTTTTTTGTTTTTGTTTTTTTACTTCACCAACAAAACAACACTAAGAGTTAAGTGTCCTCAGCCAACCCATCCTTACAACCAGGAAGTTTTATCTATGAAAAAATAAATTTCAAAGAGTAGTGCAGCATGATGGCCAACAGGAATGGCCCAGGAAAAGTGCAGGCAAAGAATAACACGGGAAAGATGAAACTACTGCATAAAATGGGATTCTTCAGAAATGATGCAAGACCACGATGTCATAAGGCAGGAGACTGAAAATGCTAAGCATCATTCACAGTGTTTATCTAGCTTTTAAGAACATTAAGAACAGAGCCCAAGGTGTTTTATTTGACTACACATTAATTCTGCCATGGAAAATCCAAGTCACTCTCAGGATGGCAAAATAAAATACAAAGAAACCACTGAAACCATAAGATTCCCAGCTGCTGTTCTCCCAAGGTTGACACAGAGTTGTTTGAATTACACAAGACACAATAAGGTTTATTTTGTGAAAATATACTGCTGACAGTTTTCTATGCGTAACTACTGCAAACAACTGTCTGTCCATTCAGGTTATGACCATAATTTGTGTGGAGCTTTTGAAAACAATTCTTTTGTGATGAGGTCTGAGGTAGTGACTAGTGACAGGTAAATGTCACTTCTAAAATTTAATATTCGGGAACAACTGTAAACACCTTGGTTACATATTTGAGGTTGAATGCTGATTGACAGTTTCATGCTGATAGAAAAAGATTTTTAAGAGTACTTAATGCATTATCTGTTATATCCTCTAGTACCAGTGTCAGTAACATCTTCAATGTAGTCATTATACAGTAATTTTCTAGATTGTTTTGCTTAGTTGTATTTATTTATCTATCTGCTTATAAAACAGCCTTTTAAGAATGTATGGGTTATGCTGCCCAGCATGGAGCAATTTTCAAAACCATTTTACATTCCAATCATCCATACCATTCACTCCAAACCATTTTACATACCAATCCTGGTAACAGGGATCAATTATCAATCTTGCAAAATGCTAGAGGTACAGACTTGTCAGTTGCCTCTTCACAGCACGCACAGGTGCTCAGTGTATAGTAGCCTAAGAGTGGTCTTAGATGTCTTAGATGTTTTTCTGTAGAGCTGCTATCTCAGTCCTAAGGTTTAACAGGGCATAAATTGTTTCCTAATTTGTAAGGCCATTCTCAAGAAACAGATGCAATTTTTTAAAAAAGTGGTAGCATTTCTTGGAATAAAGAATACAATAAATACTGACGTTGAGTGGACGTCATTCACTGTATTTTTAATAAATGCATTCTGGTGAACATTTGTAATAAACTAAAGACATATTATAGTTCTAAAACCAAGAATATTCAGAAAACCACACATGAAAGGGTGAGGTCAGTTCTCGTTTGTGAAACAACATTTCCACACTGTGGAATCATGTTCTAAGCGATGTTTTCCGATTGACATCACTGGGACCAGGATCAAGTTCTTTATTCTTAAATTGCAATAATTTGTTCCATACAAGGTATGCAATTACCCATTGGATCCTGCAGAAAACGCTACATCTTAAAAGCATCACAACAATGTAAGATGGTCTGACAAAGGCCATTGAACAAGTATCCTTCCTACAAAGGATCGACCTGTTTCTGTGACACTTGTAAACTCGTTCAGTTTTGTCATCTGCAGCTTTAGCATTACTGATTCTCTGCTTGCTTTTTGTGGTACTGGGTGACATATTGTCATGAGCAGACTTTATAATTGCACGGGGTGGGGGAGGTGGGGGGGATGCTCGAGTATGCAGAATTTTCAATATGAGCTATAGCATTATATACTGTAATTGTTCATTTTCCTCTTGGCTTATCTTGTTATGTTCTTGATTTACTTTAAGCAATGGGGTAGAAGATATTTTTTTTCACAGGTCATCTATTCACTCTTCTTTTGTCCTAAATGTCCCATTTTTTGTCTTATATGACCATTTTGGGGTATTTGAACTTTACCTACCAAAACTACATCAATTTGGATTGCACTCAGCCAGTATTTTTCACCCTATGTCAGAACTCATTCCTTTCTACATTCTCGACAGCCCTAGTGTCTCATGGTGCTTTACATTTGCTCTTGTTTTGAATGAAAATATTTCCTGGGTCAATTGTTCCAAAAGAAATTTTTATGAAGTTATCTCATGCCTTGGAGAAGAAAACAGCGGGATCTTTGTGCTCAGCTCACACTTTTTTTCAAAAACCATGACAAATGAACAATATGCTAATTGTTTCAAACTAGGTAACAAATCTTTCTGGACTAGCATGCTATCTTGCAGGCTAAATTAAAAACATTGTCAAATGCAGGCAGTTCTACTGAAACTGCCTGAATACTGAAAAATAAAACGTATTTTTCTCTCATGTCTCTTTTTCAATAAACAGACATAGCCAGGGCATTAGTTTCCTTCCATATCATTGCCCTGATTTCTGGAGGATGATTTGTTTATTTTCCAGTGCTTAATCAATGTTCCTGGCCTGCAGCCTCAAAGATAACAGTGAGCAGGTCTTATCATTTATCCTAGATTATATATATCAGCAATGAGTAACACCAAATGAGAACTGGTAGATTTCACTTCTATAACCTGCTATTGGGTTGTGCCTCAGACATTGAGTGAAGTGGAACAGACATCTCATCCTTACCTCTCTGCACCTCTACGAGTTGATGTGAGCTGAATGTATGAATATGAAGTGTGTATCAGTGTGTATCTGCTTTTGAAGGAGAGAGGAGTAGGACATGAGAAGTACAGAGAGAGGAATAGGGAAGTTTGTAAACAGCAGCTTGAGGGTAGCGGATTGAAAACAGAAAACAGGAGAAAAGGATAGAAGATGTCGCTAGATCCCTAAGGGTCCAGTGCATTTTCTTTCCTGCTTGTTTATACCAGAAAGTATAGCTGTTGCTCAACTAAAGAGCAGGAGCAGCTAAAAATAATAGTAATTATAAAAAAAAAAAAAAAAGGGACAACAGCCAAATCTGGTGTCTCAACAGCAGGCTATGCTTCTGCAGCAAATCAATTTACCTGATTTTATCTCACTGAATATTACTATGTTTAATCTATGTACTGTATATCTGCCTCAACTCAAAACTCATTCTGGCAGTTAGACGTATATTTAAGACAAATATTTTTGAAAACCCTTCCTGTCCAAGGCCAAATGGGTTGCAGAAACCAACAATGAAAGAGAAACATACGAAGAGTAAGGCCACCGGCTTCAATATTTATTGTAGTTATTGCTACATCTATATTCAACGGATTGCACTGTCTAGTAGAGAATACTGCCCGCATAGTGATGTATATAGGACACTGATATCATGCACTGTCCTCCAGATCCTTCCTAGATTTCCAGTAATGTCCTATTATAGCTCTATTTCAATGAAATTGATTCCTTGGCTCTTTTTGTTAGAGGCAAAGGTTCTTGCTTTTAGGCTGATGAGTCTTTTCAGATGGTGTGGCACAGTAATATCACAATATTAAGTACCCAGAACAAAAATAGAGAAAAAAAAAAAGAATATCAATTAAGTACCAAATTTAATTGTGTAATATTTAATGTAACATATTCCCTTGCTTAGCTACTGTGAAGTTGCAGGCCACTTAGGAAAAACTTTCTAATGCATTCTGAGTAAGTTTTACAGTTGTTTACAATATATCATTTCCATAACTGTATATCAAACACCACAGACAGCGAGGTACACATTTTGCAAGTATTAATGCTACTGTTTACAGACCCTAATATTGTTATTTCCAGTGACTGTTCTTTAAGATGTTTTTTGTTTTAGACATCAGAGAAGGTAGGACAGAGAAGGGTCAACATATAAAATGCAGCTAATTCAAACAAAATAATCAATCTTTATTTGACACAAGTAAGAGATTTTCAGAGGAGCAGTTGAGGACTAGGACGTCAGCCCTCCTTCACCTGGTACCTAGTTGGAAAACTGTATCCTTCCATACTGTTGACTTGGCCATGGTGATACAGGTTTTTATGGTATTCAAGACAACATTAGTCATTTACCAGTGACTTTTGTGGACAAGTGGGAGACACACTTTTATCAGTAGTAAAGAGAAATCTCAGAATTAATTAATTTAATTAATACAGGCTTTAAAAGACTACTCATTTCATTGAGTATTTTCACAGGGAAAAAGTGAGAACAAGGTCCAAAAACACTCTTACCAAGCCCTAGGATGGCGGAGAGTGGGGTGATAATGGATGTTTAGGGAAAACAGTACAAGAAACAAATCAACCATAAAGGAATTTGTCTTCTACTGTAACATGTTCAGCTCCTGGAGATCTGAAGAATTTGCTGAACTGGAGGTCATACCTATACCACTGTGTTTACTGGTCACTGCGATGTCTATTTTCCATGAATTTGCCCAATCCCTTCTGAAATGCAGGTATACTATTAGCCTCCACAGCATCCTGTGGCAAGGGACTTCATTGTCTAGTTGTTCCTGAAAAAGTCCTTCCTTTTTTTTTTTTTTTTTTTTTAAATAAATATTGAAGTGCAACGTTCAGTTGATTTCACTTTCTCACAACTGTAACTAAAATTAGTTATGGTAAAGGGGTGAAAACAAACAGATGAACTCATAGAAAGAGGATGAGAAAAAAAAAAAAAAAAGACATTAAAGAAAAGCACACTAAAGAGGAAGAAAAATAGACTGAAAGAATAAAAGCCGAGGAAATACTGCCACAACTGCTCTGAGGAAAGTAGGGTAGATGGGTTATGATGCCAGCTACCCTCTTGAGAATTTCTGTCTTAACTCTTCGGGTGGTATTCAGACACTAGTGGTGGATAGCATCATACAAATCTGTATGAACGGAGGATAAACAACATGAGATTTTTGCTTTATAAAATCAGGGGATCAGAATGGTGAATCAATCCAGCAGAAATAAACAGAACTGATGTGAGCAGACCAAACTGCACTCAAACCTTTATTTTAATCTAGGCATTAGGGATTTATTCCGTAGTTTCATAGAAGCAAAATCTTTCCATGGTTCCTTATGCACACATAAATGCACACAAGCACACACACACAATATTAAAAAGAAAACTCATGTTCCATGGTGCATGTGAGCATCTCCAAGTTACACATGGCATAAGCAAATTGGTCTTTCAGTTAGCACTGACCTTTCCCTGCCGTGTATTAGCCTGGTAGATCAGATTCAGTTCATTCAGTGAGATGGAAAGAATCTACATATTTCAGAGTCAGATTTTTATACTGCCCTTACAGATATTTATACAAAAAGACATGGAGGGTTTCATTTATTTTAATAAATGATAGGAAAATCTTATTTTATATTATCTGTCTCACATTTATTTGCTGGGTATAGAGAGTATAAAAATACTTTTTACGCATAGGACTATTGGTGCATACACTCACTTAAACAGAGTGTCTCAAATGCAGAGGGAAAAAATGGAATTTAAATTTCCTGCCTTCTCACTAGCTTCATATAAAATACATATTTGCAGTATTTACATATATACATATGCAAATATATGTATATATGTATTATTATATAAAAGTATATATAAATATAAACATTTATGACTTACTCAGTTGGATCATACCCACCTAACCTTTTCAAAGTGGTATTTTGAAAGTGTAATATAAAAGCCTGTTGGCCAGCTTCAAATTTCCTGCTCAAAGAACTCAAGCCAACACTCTATGCCAGACTGAAGTTAGCTAATTCCAAAAGAACTTGCAAAAACCATTACACGAACCAAAGGGTGAAAGTCTGAGACTTTTTACTGGCCTGACACACACACAAAAAAATACATTATCAAAATTAAAACTTATCAGATGGATTTTAAAGTATTGTTTTCAAAGCTTTGAGTGTAATATTCATAGTGAGAAGAAAGATGAAAGACATACACATTCAAGTATTTTAGAAAAATTGTCTTCTGGCTGCAAAATCTTTATGACCTCCAGGACTCTCCAGCCAAAGGAACATAACGTCTGCTTTGCTGACCTAGCGGGCCATTAAGGAGCAGCCAGGAGACTGTTTGCTCTTTCCACAGACACTGAGCCAACCTACAAGTCACCGGTAACCAAGAACTTGATCAGCCAAACTACTGTGCATGCCTACAGCTTCTTATCATTTACATCCCAATTTGATGCACCTCAGAAAACAATGTGATAGTCACATCAACCATCCCTGAGAAAATGTTGTAGCTCCACCTTATTTTAGGAACACCTTGCTCCATTAAAAGACTGTATTTTCACTTGTTTATAACATTGCCAAGTTGCAATGATTTTAGCTCAGACTTTCCATTCTGGGTGCTTGCTTCAAGCTTGTTTTGGAAGATTTAAACCAAAACAGTTCCATCGTTTCCATGAACAGGGCTAGGAAAAAAGGCATTATTTTGCCCCTATTTTAAAAATTCTTTGAAAAGCTTGGTCACTCCGAGACTTTGGAGTAGGACAATGAAATGTTTCTGGGTTTGGTCTTTGTACCAGAATTGTGCTTTTTGTCAATTCATTGATTTTTGAAAACCTAAAATTTGTAAGAACTTGTACAGGCGGGGGAAAGAGAGTGGGACATGGACAGGATCTGAGGGACTGACTGGAGCTGAGGAGCCAGAAGTAAGATGGGGAATATGAGTGGGGTGTTGCTGCCTACGGGGCAGGACAGAAAAGACAAAGATGCACCCATGAGGCACCAAGAGACACGAGTACAGGTTAGAGGAGACAGGACAAGAGATATCGAGCTTCACTGAGCAGATAACGGCTTTGGATTCACCATCTCTCCCTCCAGAACCTGCAGTGTAATCCCTGAGCTGCTGTCTCACACCACTCCTTACAGTCAGGCAAGTGTGCTCTGATGCACTTTGACCAGCTGCCTATACTGAAGATGGCAAATGACTATCCCTTGCCAGCTATTTCATTAGGTCCTTGGCAGATATCTTTACAGATAACTAAGTGAATGCTTATATAATGCCACACCATGCTCTTCACTTCCTTCTGCCAGCTTTCAACAAATAAAAGGAAACAACATAATTAAGCATGAAATGACTTTTTAAAGTATTTAAGTGGAAGAGATGGGCATGAGATTGCAAGGAAAAGACAGAATCAGGCTCACTGTGCAACTTAATTCAAGCATATTTGTGAATATTACAAGCAGACAACCCACAACTACACCAGTTTTTCACCCTCACCTTATGGCAAGAAAGCACACACTTAAACTTTGGCATAATTTGTATTTTTCATGCGATCTTCTCAGCCTTAAAATAATATACTGTTACATTTTCCTATGTATATTTCATGCATGTACTTTTTCATGCATATAGTTTTTCATGCATATTTGCCTCTGCTTCAGAACATTGCCCGTTGTCTTCCATGTACTAATTGTCTAATGAAGACTTAATAAACTAATCATAAATATACATATGCAACCATCATGGAAACCATAAAACAGTCAATCCATTATACAAAGTTCAAGACATTACAGCTTGTTCATGATTGATTATGTACCAATGGCCTCTATTACATATTTAAAGCTGCAACTTAATCCCTATTCTAAATCTAATTTAATCTTCCAATCCAGGAAAAAAAATTGTGAGGTAATAGGTTTCAATCAACATTAAGGCTTCCTCCCCCCCAAATACATAGTTATTTGGCTAAGGGATGTCTGAATTGTGAAATGCTGAACACAGTAGTCTTCGAAAGCCTAATAAATCTCACTTTTTGCGATATTTAAAGAATGCAAACTCAACAAGGACATTTTGCAACTTGTTCCTATGGAAAAGAGGGCCTTCTCACCACAAGACCTAAAGTGGCACAGTCAATACAACAGCAGGAAGGGAAGCCATCCAAAAGGACCTGCACAAGCTTGATAAGTGGGCTCACGTGAACCTAATGAAGCTCAACAAGTCCAAGTGCAGGGTGCTGCACCTGAGTCAGGGCAATCCCAGACATGAGCACAGACTGGGAGAACTCACTGAGAGCAGCCCTGCAGAGAAGGACCTGCGGGTTCTGGTGGATGAAAAATTCGACACGAGCCAGCAGTGTGTGCTTGCAGCCCAGCAGGCCAACTGCGTCCTGGGCTGCATCAGCAGAGGGGTGGGCAGCAGGTGGAGGGAGGTGACTGTGCCCCTCTGCTCTGTCCTTGTGAGGCCCCACCTGGAGTGCTGCGTCCAGGGCTGGGCCCCCAGCACAAGAAGGATGTGGGGCTGTTAGAGTGGGTCCAGAGGAGGGCCACAAAGATGATCAGAGGGCTGGAGCACCTCTCCTGTGAAGAAAGGCTGAGAGAGCTGGGGATGTTCAGCCTGAAGAAGAGCAAGCTCCAGGGAGACCTCATTGAAGCTGTTCAGTACTTAAAAGGGGCTTATAAAAAAAGGACGGCAACTTTTTCCTCAGGCAGATAGTGATAGGACAAGGGGGAACGGTTTTAAACTAAAAGAGGTGAGATTTAGTTTAGGGGTTAGGAGGAAACTTTTCACTCAAAGGTTGGTGAGGCACTGGAGCAGGTTGCCCAGAGAAGCTGTGGATGCCCCATCCCTGGAGGTGTTCAAAGCCAAGCTGGGGCTTTGAGCAACATAATCTTGTTGGAATTGTCCCTGCCCATGGCAGGGCACTTGGAACTGGATGAACTTAATATCCCTTCCTACCCAAGCCATTCTGTGATTCTATGAAACCACTGAAGGTTTTTGAGAATTGTCAGATGCCAACTTAACCCCCCTTCTGCAGAGCACGAGGTTCGTAGAGCCCCTTTAGGCTCAGAAGCAGAAAGTATATTCCCTTGACTTCTTCTCTCCTGTACCACTCTCCCCATCTGTTACTGCCCACAGGCAGACTGGTAGCTACAGACATGAAAGCTGAATTTCAAGAAGTTTTACAAGCTTTCCATCCTAGGCAAGCTTCTTTACAAGTTTTTTAGATACAGTAATTTCTAGGAAAACATAAAAATAGTTCTTCATAAATCCACACTGGAAGAGATTTTCCATGCAAATGTCAGATGCTAAAAAAAAAACCTGCCACCTCTGCGGCTATAAAACCATTTGTAAGCAGTCATGTTGAGCTGTCATCACTACTCACACATTGTGTTACACTGCTCAAGCTACTGAGCCTTTTTAGAAGTAATAAAAATATATGGAAACAGGACATGGCAAAAGTATATTATAAACTTGCCTTTTTGACAAGTATCTTTTCATGTTTTAAGAAAAAGAAATATATTTTTCTGCAAATATTTTGGGTTGATACTACGAGAGTTTTCTATTGCTCACTTGCTTGGCAGTAATAAAATTCAGAAATTGTTTCTTTCTGTACGAGTTGAAAGGACATTAGAAATTAATGTAAGTTTTATGTGTAAAAAATATAGACATAAGATTTTTTTTATTATTATTTAACAGATGTCTAGAGAAAACTACCCAACAATTAGGACTGAAATTTTCCGTGTATATTTCCTTTTTAACACATTCTAGCAACTTTTCTTTTTACAGTGCATTTACTTCCAGACAAAACTTCCCCCCCCCAAGGAGTTAAACTAAATAATTCCTGTCATTTCAAAAATTACTTTATTGTGGGGAAAAATGCTTAAGATGCTTATCTATAATTTAGAAATACTTTTATTTGAAGAGGTACTAATCACAGAATCACAGAACGGCTGAGGTTGGAAGGGACCTCTGAAGATCATCTAGTCCAATCCCCTTCCTGAGCAGGATCACCTGGAGCACATTGCGCAGGATGGCATCCAGGTGGGTTTTGAATATCTCCAGAGAAGGAGACTGCACAACCTCTCTGGGCAACCTGTGCCAGTGCTCTGTCACCCTCACAGTAAAGAAGTGCCCCCTCATATTCAGCCAGAACTTCATGTGCTTCAAGCAGCTAATAAAAGCTTTCATTCATAAGCAATATAGCATTATCACATTCTGTAAAAAAAAAAAAAAAAAACTGGATTTATCTCAGTGTCCTCAGGTAGTGATCTATCTGGTCCTCCTCCAATGACTCAGAGACAGTAAAAAAACATTACAGAAATCGGGATAACTGCAGAAGTAGCTCCTATACAAATTTGAGCGAGTCACCTGAGAAAAGCAAGTCTTTGTAAGAAGAGTGGAGATGAGGAATAATAGGAGTTTGAAGACTTATTCAGGAGCTGATATGAAATATATCATTATTAACTTGGTGAGCTACTAAAATGACCTCTCCAACCAGACACTGCAAATACTTTATTGCTCTAAATTACACTGACTTCTGGTTTTATATTTTAACCTACTAGCTTACTTTCGGAAAGTAGGATCAACGCCCCATTTTGACCAGAACTTTGACTGTCACTGAGTTTTTTAAATAATTACAATCTGTAATTCACTAAGGTAATTGGAATCACACAGGAAATAAACAAACAGAAATATATAAACATATAGAGCACTGAGAAACCAACATACAACGAGCTGTCGTTCCATGTCCTCCAGTGAAGTCTCTGTGAATACTGTGGCTGTGCTTCAGGGCACCGCCCTGTGCCCCATGCAAAGCCCCTTTACTGGGGCTCGCTTGAGAGCCGGACTGCAAAGAAGGCACCTCCCCACTCTACTGCCCAGGGACCTTTATTTCACTTTGCAGGTATGGCTCACTCAGGATTAATCACTGGATAAGAGAGCTCCCTGAAAGGAAAAGGCAAGGAAAACCTCCATCTATAACCCTGCAGATGTGAAGAGCCGGCTCTTACCTTGCAAGGCATAGGCTTTTTGAAGGAGATTTCAGCTTGAGTCCAAACTCCCTTTGGAGAGTCCAACACAGACCAGATTTTCTCTTGAACCACATGATTCTCCTCAAAAATATAAACAGTGAGGGTGCCACTCATTTTGAAAAAACCATACAAGGCATAATAAAAACGTAGGCAAAACTGCAGGTTTCCTGGCAGGGTTGGGCCGTACAGACGTCCAATGTACCCAGGCTGTGATGTAAACTTCGTGTTTGCCAGCAAGTAATAACCTGCAAGACATTGCAATTATTGAGTATTTCCAATAGGCAATTAACACAGCTTATTTGCTATTAAAGCAGCTTCCATTACTGCAGCAGACTTCGGATGTAAATGCAAATTCTACTGGCAGGAAACAGATATTGAAAGGAAATAAGATTTTTTCTAAAAACATCCCTGCTATTTCAAACTAAACTGGCACACAGCTAAGTTACTAGAAATAAGCACTCTTCAAATACACATGGAAATATTCTCTGGCCTGCTGGAACCCTCACTATTTCAAAGGTACTCTTCTGAGAACACAGAATGAAGAATGGGGCACCAAGCACATTATTCCCCACAATGAGTATGAAAGAGATGAAGCTTTAGCACACAAGTAATAACCACAAATACTCTACATAAGGGGATGTGTGAGAAGCACTACATCAGTGCAAAAGACATTTTCAGAGCTTATTAGAAGGCCTTTCACTATGTGGTTTCACTACGCAAAATTTGACATTTTTCCTTAAAAATGCCAACTGCCCTATGCCTGGAAGAGCTAAGATCCCCATCTCTCCTCTATATGAAAAGCAATTCATTGAGCTACTATCATATTTGCTTGCACGTTTTTGTGGAGTCATGTCCTTAGTGGCTGCAGATCAATGCAGCCTGGTGACACTACTCCGATTTATGTCCCTGTGTGGCCATTCAACATGACATTGCCCCTGCACGCGCAGGGCCAGGCACAGTCTGAGTCCCAGCTAGGCCTCAGCAGCCTGCACTGATCTTTCACAGCAGGGATTTACAGCGAAGCAATCTAACCAATGTGCCAATGATGTTATCTAACTGAGTGAAAATTTATGCAACAGGTTAAGCTTTATGCAGTTTGATTCTTCTAGGGAAAAGTTTTGATTTACCAAACCCAGTAGTGTGATCTCCTACTCTATACACATTGCGCTTCACTTTCACTCTGCTCCATCCTGGGCCATCCTTGTGATCCTGGTAAAAATTACACAGATCTTCCTCAAAATTGCAGCTTGCGTCTGCAGGATTGAAGGAAATTCCTGAAAGATAAATGCATATGTTCTGTTAGGAAAAGTGCAGTATAGCAAGCACAGGCATTTGAAGCACAAGTATGTCAAAGTATACTCTGTTTCATCTTTCTTTGCACTACAGAAGACAAGAACATATAACGATGTTACACATACACGATGCAAAGTCACACTAACATCAAGCTATCAATTTTCTATCACAAGTGGATGTTATTATTATTAGCATCAACAACTTCATTGACCAAAACTTTAAAAAAAAAAAAAAAAAAAAAAAAAAAAAGGAAATAACTTACTGCTGTAATATACACCTCTGTGGTTGAATACAAGAAAAATAAAGATCTCTTGCTTGTTAAAAACCTCTCTACTCAAAATAATTTCAGAAGGAAATGGGAAATAAGTCTGATGACTAACCAGCAGTTAGATGTATTTCAACAAAATAACAAGCAAATGATTGGCATTCATTTGTCAAAAATCAGAATTGAGGCAGAAAATACTACAAAATATTACATAGCTCACTCCATGTAATCCCTCTTGAAACTTACAATGGGAAACACAGATAAGCACACAGTTCCTATCCATGGCATGCTGCAAACATAAATCAGTATTTTTGTTGCAAAACAAAGCAAAAATAGAACAGGCATTAAGGAGTTAATGAAACAACTATATTTACTAAGTGACGTGTGGTGGATTTATAACATATATGTATAATATAAAAATATAATATATAAATAGCATAACATAACGTGCAGTGCAGGTAAAGCTAGCAGAGACTTAAAGCAGATAAAAAAGGGAAAAAAAATCTCTTCTCACTCAGACACTTTAAAACACTAGCCAAAAATTCAAACTTGTGGCCAAAAAGAACGGATGGGCTCAGTGGGAAACCACTAATCTACTTTTGACTATAGCTTAGCACTAGCAGTAGAAGGCAAGCAACCAGTACACAGTGAATTAAGAGGCTGCATTCACAGATGACAAAGTCCTTGGTGCCGCATGCCTCTTCAGCAGAGATCATGTGGACCTAGCTGATTTCTGCTGCTGTCAGAACCTAATAAAATCTGAAAGACGTGACTGTATCTGAGACAAATGATACCACCCGGAACAGTGGAGACAGGAAGGCAAGGCTCCTGTTTTGGTTCTGAAGAACACCTCAGGACATGTGGCATGGTGGAAGATATTCCCTGCGCTGGCAAACATGGAAAGCCCAGGACATTTGCTTCCTCATATCTTGGGAAACCCCTCTCTCTTTCTGAGGCAGGTCTGCATGTGGTAATTTGTTTTAGCACTGGGGAGATGCAAATTCAGCATTCAGTCCAGCACAGTGGTTGCAGATCCCTGAGGCAAAGTAACTGGAAAGGAAGTGTTAGGGATTGGTTTCTAGATCAACGGATCAAGTGAATGGCCTTAGTCTTTATCTGCCTTACACTGCTGTTTTGTCACTAGGAGGAAGAGAAGCCCAATGGCATTGCTCAGCTAAGGAGGCAGCATCTTCACATCACTACAAAATATTACAAGTACTGACACAGGCAGGTCAAAGGGACAGAGCAAAGGGAGAAAATAAGGATGGTAGATAGCAGTAAGAACTCATACCTGTCTGATTGCTGCAGTAAGACGGAGAGAAGGAAATGTCATCAAGGGCAACATAACCTCCCTTGGCACTATTGAAAGCAACTTCAAATACTACCTGGAAATAATAATTACTTGTTATTCATTTACCATCTACACAACAATAATTTTGTTACACACCTTCATATTACAGAATTCTGACCAGATCTCCCAGACAGACTTCATGCAGCTCAGATAGAACTACAGGTGTTGGGACAAATTGAATTATATCACTTATTCATGATATAAATCCAAGTCTGGCCCTTGTACCAGATCTTTGTCCATTTAAGGTCAAGGAAAAATCAAGGAGAACAGAGCTTTTCTGCTGCTTTATGAAACATTTTAAAGATGAAGTCAGGCTACTCTGTGGATAGTATTCCAAGCTAGTATTCAGGGTTATCACCTTTTATTGACCATAACTCCAATGCTGCCTCATTATGACTGTATCTAGCATCTATCTTAAGAGCTAGAACAAAACTGCATGGATTATCCTGCATGAATTGTTGTTGTCACATTAACTTTTCACTAAACATCCTCAGACACTGAAACCCATGCCTTGGAATCAACTGGCAAGGAAGTTTTCCTTTTAAAAAATCAGTTAAGAACCAGAAAAGCTATCTCTGTATTTTGTTTACGAGAAAATCAAACAGTGTGTGTACTTTGCCACTCCCAAGGGAAATTGTTTCCTCTAGTAAGTGGAGGACAGTCCACAACTCTTGAGGAAGTGTGCTAAAATTTATCTGAAGTATCAAAGCACTGAGATACAGGAAAACTTTGAGAAAAGGCCTGAATCACAAGACAACCCCAGGGACAAAACAAGGATATAAGGACAAATGCTTCCAGATTGAGATTCTCTCCACTGATAGCAATGTCTGTGATGTGTTGCCTACAAATGGGAGCCAAACTAGAAGAGCTGTGTAAGAAACCTGAAACATTTCCTTAAGCCGGATGAAAAAAGAGAAGCATCCTCATGAAGCAACTGAAAAAAATATATGCAAAGTTTAATCTTATTTCTGTAAAATTATATCTAAAATAATGAGAATGATGGATTACATAAAAATTCCTGGAGCAGAATAAACACACAGTTTTCCCAGTATCTTGTTTTCAGCAGAGGTCACCTACAGAAAGAACTGTATAAGATGACAAGCTTCCACTTCTTCTGTCACACCTCATTCCCAATGGTTTCTTCTCTTCCATGTATTTGTCTAATCAGCTTTTGAATCAGCACAGTAATGGTATCTTTAGTGTATTGTGGAATTGATTTCTACGATTTAGGTATGCTATGTATGAAAAAAATCCCCCCTTTGGTTTATTTTTGGAACAGCAATCTAAATTATGAGAAACAGTGAAGAGTCAAACTTTTCTGTGTCATTATTTTTATAAACTTCTACCGTATTCTACTTTAGTCATGTTTTTTGGAGGCTGAGAACTCTTACTTTATTCATGTAAATTGATTATCCCCATCTCCCTCTTGTTATTCTAAGGATATTCATTGCTAACTGAAAGGATTGGAGTTGTGAACTCTCCTGAAGGCAGGGATACCCTGAGCATTCATTCATTTAGTGGTATGACATCCCATGGTTTGCTGTATATTCCTATCAAATAATTTCCAGCATTCCAGGTGGCCAGTAAGAACTGAGGTAATGTTTTCATAAAACCAACCACACTACCTCCAAGGTCTAAGTGATCATTAACGAATTTACAGCCAGTGATGCTTTAGTGGCCACGAAATAATGGAGTCAGGTATGTGAGAGGAGTGAGGGAGGAAGGCAAGTAGCAGGGCCAGGCCCTGGGCTTCAGCAGAGCAGATTTTGGCTCATTCAGGTACTGATAGGTGGGATGCCATTGGAGGCAGCTCTGAAGGGCAAACAAGCCCAGGAAAGCTGCTCTGCCTTTGATTGTTTTGTTGTTGTTTTTTTTTTTACATACACATGCACTGACACATTAAGACAGTTCCTCTAATTTCTCTCTAGTAAAGAAAGGCTGCAGTGTGGGAATTCCTTCACAGGACACACAGGCAAAAGATGCATTTGTTTTTTCTGCTGTGGTTCAGTATTCATGCCCTTCCTATATTTCACCTTGGTTGGACCACCAGATACTTAAACATATTTTCAACTTCCAGTGTTGTTACAGGCTTTGTAATTCATTTCACTGATGTAGAATGACATTCTCACGCATTCTTTTCTGCCCGCCAGAGCATGTGGTCTCTTCTGTTTTTCCCATTTGCACACAACTGTTTTTTGAAGATTTTTCTTAATCTTCTAACTCTCTTCACTTCATCATTTAATCACTCCAATTTTCTGACCCTTTTAATCTTTTTTTTTTTATATATAATTTGTTCTTAGCTTCAAATATGGTGTTTTAAAATTATGACCATTACATTAGCAAACGTTATACATCTTCTTCTGTTCCTGTTGTTCTGGGTTAAAGTGTACTTTGCTATCAGGTCTCAACTCATTTCCCATACCATTTGAAGTCTGACTGTTTCAACAGATGACTTGGTCACTGACATTACTGTGTATGAAACAAATATGTAACATTTAATAAAAATTAGCTTTACCCCTAATATTTTCTGAAAATCTGTATGTTTACACTGAATTGATGAATAAATTATGTAGAGTTAAAGCAAATACAGTTGAATCTGGCTTCTCTGTAATCTTAGCATTATATATCTATATAGCATATACAGATATAGGAATATCTGTGCTATATATAAAAATACATATGCATAATGTGTATAATATATATATTATATGTAAGTATATATAATATGCATAAATAGCCCACTGTTTATTCCAAACTTCTTAGATATTTATATAAGTATTATATATACTATGTATAATATATATATATATACACACACACTGTTTATTCCAGTCTTCTAAGGTATTTGTTTTTCAGTAAACATTAGGGAATAAAAAAATCTGCTTCTTTCTGTAATTTGGTCATTAATTATAGCTACCATAGAGAGCTAGCTTTCACATCTAAGGGCTATTGCACTATTAAGCCCCAAGTTTGGACTCTGTCTCATAAAAGCAAAAACAGATTATATAAGGCAGATAAAACATTTAGAACATTTTTAAAAGTTTTTCTTCTACAGTGTGAGGCATGCATAATTTTATGATACTCAGCATCTTCAAAAATGAGTTATCAATTCACAGAAATACGGGACTGAAAGGACAATGACATTATTTGGTAGGAACCAAAAGATCTCACATTAGTAGGACTCTACAACCTCCCATGACAGTCACTTCAAGCAGTTCACCACCTGACTTCATCTTTATTGAAAAACAGCAGTATGAAAAGTGATTTTTCCTTGACCTTTATACAGTGGACAAAGGAAAAAACAAAGGGAAAGACAGATCAGGAGCATTGCTACTAGCATCTTTCAGATACTGGAAGGCCACTGGAATGTTCCCAACTTGGTCTGAGTCAGCAGTGATGTCTGATGAAACCTGCAATTCATAGCTGGACTGGATAGGAATGATTGTTTTACCTCCATGGGGTACGGTGCACTAAAGTCAACCTCTGCTAACTCCCAGCCTGCAGACAAGGCACTCTCTGTTTTCCAGATCTCTTCATAAAAGCCATTCATATCTCTCAAGTAAAGGGTAAAAACAATGCTGCTCTCCTGCTTAAGTTGATAATAAAAAGATAAGCAGCCTGCCATTGGGGCTGTGGTCTTTGGTGAGATTAGCTGTGCCACTTCCTGAAAATGTTTGACGTAAACAGAGTCCACATACATGTAGTGACCTAAAAGTATAAAAGAAACGTGGCATGAGGACACCCTTTAATGGAAACCACTTAAAACAAGTTGCAAGAGGTGGGCAGGGACAAGGTATGTATCACTGTGACTTGGAAAACGAGTAATTCAAATATATATTTTTTTCTCCCTTCATTCTATGTACAGTCCAAAGTTGTTTGGCTGATACCATGGGCAAAACAGCTCAGCTCTTTCTTAAGTCTTTAATCAAAACCTTCACATCAAAGAAAGTAATAAACTCTCTGAATTTTGAGATTCATTCATAAATGGAAAAAAAAAGTTACAACTCAGCAAATTCTCTGCCTCTCAACAGCTTGGTATGGTATTTAGTTTATCCAAGTGCAGCTTTTACTGAGGTAAACTAAGTAAATGAACAAGAATATGAGCTGTGTGTTTCCTCACAGGTTTTATTCAGCACATCGTTCATTTAAAGTAACAAATGAATTGGAAAAAATCTTGTAATTCTGCACATTTCACTGCCTGTATAAAGCTGTTTGATCTACCTAAAATTTGGTTTCTGAATGTTTTATATTTACTGAATGGATTGTTGTTATTTTTTTTCCACAAAATCCTTAAAAAATACTTTTAAGAAAGATTCTTTAACAGAAATACACAATACAGACGAGTAAACACCCTTCTCCTCAACAGACAATATGATATACTAGGCAGGATTTTCAAAGGGAACAGATTCTCAGACTGTGATTTTGGGAGAGCTATCTTGATATAAGCAGGATATGTGCATGTTCATGAATATCCTGTGCAATTGTAGTTTTTCCTTTTCTACAGTCAAGAACACAGGATCAAACAGTACCCATTGATCAATGGAAAAATGGTTCTTCACATGAAGAAAACTCATAGGAGAATGAAGTGCTAATTGGCAGGATGCTTCAGCCTGGACATTGCAATCTCTGACGTTAGGTTTGTATCTGCTTCTATCTACACAACTACAGCCAATTATCTAATAGTGATCTCAGTCCTGGATATTTCACTTCTCGTTTCACTCCAGTGGAACAAGGGGAAAGGGTTCCCTTGGCTGTGGGTCTCCTCCAGCTTGCCCACTGTCAGGGGACTCGTGACGCTTCAGTGGAACTTGCCTGAGAAGTTCTGGGCTTCATTTTCTTCTGCAGTTTCCATATATCAATTAAAGTTTTCCTTACAAATGGCTGCTGTATCTTCATAACACACTTCTTGCAAAATGAAAGCTCTTCTGTGAATTTTTGGTTCTTGGAGTCTTCTCAGTCAATGGTCATCAGTGAGGGTTTGGTGTGAACAAGAAACAGTGTGGCTACAAGAAAACAGATCACTCCCAGCTGCCAGCTTTTGCTGTCTCATAAAGTACTTTCTAATACGTAGAACCACTGTCTACAGTGTTTGAAGTTGTGGCAAGTTCAACTTCCATCAAAATTTTACCAGTATTTAAGTGAGTTGGGGTTACGCAGGGCTAGGCTGACACTCTGTACTCAACTCACACAATTGTGAAATAAAATAGGAAGGCACAGCGGCATGAGTTAAGGAAAGAGTACCGACCCCACTTTTCATGATGCAATTCCTTGCACCATCAAAAACTCCGCATTGTCTGAGAAACACGTTGTGTTGCAGCAAGCCAGATCTCTTGAGTCATCTGCTGTGGTATTTTATACAACAAAAACTACATCAAAGACTAAGATATCCACCAGACTTTCTCCACGATGATTTAAAGTGTTCTCTCAGCAAGGTGGCCAGAACAAGTATTTCACATAGGGACAGTGCGAAAAAAAAAAAACTTTAAGCCAGTGTGCTGGACAGCATTAACAGCATCCCATTTGACTGAAAGAAACACCATTCCTAAACCCTGTGCAATTTAAAATGAGATTCCCCAAACATGTTTCAATCCCTTAGCTCTCCTACTCACTTCCAATGGCCACTGAGAAGAAAATCCCTGCCAGATGCACAGGCCAGGGGTACCAGTTTTTGACATACTGTGGCCCATACTTTTATACAAGCCACCGTAAGACGGATTCTCCCTCCCTCCCCTGCACCATACAAAATTTTATCACAGAACGTCCTGAGTGGGAAGAGACCCACGAGGATCATCAAGTACAGCTCCGGGCTCCACACAGAACCACGCAAAAAAAAGACCATGTGTCTAAGAGTGTTGTCCAAAGGCTTCTTGAACTCCAGCAGGCTGGGTGCCATGACCACTGCCCTGGGGAGCCTGTCCCAGTGCCCAACCACCCTCTGGGTGCAGACCCTTTCCCTAACACCCAGCCTGACCCTCCCCTGTCCCAGCTCCATGCCGTTCCCTCGGGTCCTGTTGCTGTCCCCAGAGAGCAGAGCTCAGCGCCCGCCCCTCCGCTCCCCTCGTGAGGGAGCTGCAGGCCTCAGCCTGCTCTGCTCGGGGCTGAACAAACCAAGGGACCTCAGCTGCTCCTCATATCTCTTCCCCTCCAAACCCTTCACTATCTTTGTAGCCCTCCTTTGGGCACTCTCTAATAGCTTTATGTTGCTCTCATATTGTGTCACCTAAAACTGTACACAGCCCTTGAGGTGAGGCTGCACCAGCGCAGAGCAGAGCAGGACCATCCCTTCCCTCGACCAGCTGGCAGTGCTGTGCCTGATGCACCCCAGGGTACAGCTGGCCCTTTTGGCTGCCAGGGCACTCTGCTGGCCCATGTTAAACTTGCCACCAACCAGAACCCCCAGATCCCTTTCAGTGGGGCTGCTCTCCAGCTTCCCATTCCCTAATCTGTATGTACAGCCAGGGTTGCCTCATCCCAGATGCACAATTCAGCACTTGGTCTTGTTAAATTACATGCAGTTGTTGATTACCTCTGGTCTGTCAAGATATCCCTGTAATTCCTTTCTACCCTAGGGGGAATCAACAGCTCCTCCTAATTTAGTGTCATCTGCAAACTTACTTAGAATGCATTTGAGTTACGCGTCCAGATTATTTATGAAAACATTGAAGAGAACTGGCGCTAAAATGGAGCCCTGGGGAACCCCACTAGTGATTAGTTGCCATCCTGATGTAGCCCCATGCACTATAACCCTTTCAGCCTGACCCATCAGCCAATTGTTCACCCACCACATTATGTATTTGTCTAGCTGTATGCTGGACATTTGGTCCAGAAGCATGCTGTGAGAAACAGTACTGAAATCTTTGCTGAAATCCAAAATATTACACTTACTGACTTCCCTTGGTCAGCTAGATGGGTAACCTCGTCATAAAAGAAAATTACGTTTGTTAAAAAGGACTTTCCCTTCATGAACCCATGTTGTGTATAAGCAATGACTATACTGTCTTTCAAGTGATTTTCAGTACTCCCAGAATAATCTTCTCCATCATTTTAACAGGCACTGAAGTGAGACTGACAGACGGGTAATTACCAGGTCTTCTTTCTTACCCTTCTTGAAAACTGGGACAACATTTGCCAGCTTTCAGTGGACTGGGATCTCTCCAGACCCCCAAGACCATTACAAAAATAATTGGGAGAGGTCTCACAATGACCTCAGGCAGATCTCTGAGTATCCTGGCATGAATAGAGCCCTATAGACTTCACGGCATTCAGCTGGAGCATCCAGCTCCTTCTGCTTGTTTTGAAGCAGAGAGAAAGGCATAGCAACCATATTATAAAGCATATGGGAAATTTTGTGTGACCTTCTGCAAGTTCTCTCCATCTCTTTCTGATCTCTATTTACACATAAGTCATTCTTTCTTCCCCCACCTAATGCCAGGATAAAAGAAATAACATATAAGTATACATAAACAGTATAAGAGTCTTATATGAATCCACTATATTTCTGTTTTACATTTGTTGCTTACCCAATTCACTGTTTAGTGTGTGGTCTTTGGGAAGGATGGACTGGGAATTGCGAATGTTTCCTCCACCAACAAACCAGTTCACATTGGGGTTCCAGCGGTTCACAAAGCCACAAAGATGATTTTCTTCAAAGTCACACTCTACAATTGCAAACACCAGTTCAATGCACATATTTTCATTACAGAAACTAAAAGAAAGGCTAAGCATTGGGCTTGTTTTACATATGGCAGTGCAGAGAACACCTACCTTTATAAAACTGGACGCATTGCTTAACAGCTTATAACAAATAAAAGCAAACTAAGGCACAGTTCCTGATCACTGCTATCCTCATTTCTGTCCTGATTAGTCCAATCTCTCTGTTCATTACATCTGCTGTAATTCAGAACCAAATACAATAGGTTTACAATATACCACCTTCTGTACTGAAGAGTCAGAGCAGAACACCCACTTGCAAAGCAGGGATGGCTGGAAGTAAAACAGGATTTCCTAGTGGTGGTAAAGCTGCTTTGTTTCTTTTACAGACCCAAAGGTTTTTAACTGTTTGGTTGGGCTCCACCATAGCTTCCCAGAAATGGAAAGGTCTCCCAGCATCCCAGCCACTGACACTTTTTTTAACTTAGCAGATTTTGGCAAATGTCATGAGGAAATAACAATGAGTGTAAGTATTGACACTCTGTGGCCTTAAAGGTGCCTCTGTAAGGAAATATGAGGCAGCAGACAGCAGACATAATGTTGCAGCTCTTATGCTTAATGTTTGCAGAAGTCTATTTTTGTGAAAATATAACACTTGGTCCTGTTCAAACAATAAATAGTTTAAGAACAGAATGGGTTACTGAAATTCCATATGAATTTATATGAAATGTGTACATATACTAGAGAGATAGGTAAATACATACACGTTTTAGTGTGCACAGTCTTAAATTAAAAACAATGAAATATCTGTATCAAATGTGACAGTCAACTTTTCATTAAGAGAATACCCCTTGCCTTTTTCATAGACTAGAATCTTTAACTCAGTTTTAAAACAGCCAATGAGGCATTTTGTGCTATGCAGAGAATATGAAAGCTGAGCAGACAGTACTTACCAATGCAATACCCAGGAGTTATTTTAATTTCAAAGATGGCTATACTGGCAGATTTATCTTGTCCCATTTCACCTTCTAGTACAATCTGCACAATATAAATCAAATTGTAGACTTTAGGGTGTCAGAATGACCATTATCAACTTAAACATTTAAACCAGATAAACAGGTGAACTAACAGAACATATGTAGGGACCTCATCACTCTTACAGTCAGCAGAGGTACTTTTGCTGAAAGGCTTGACAGAATGTATTAAAGACAGTTAATACCCTTCTCTGAGGAAAAAAAGGCACACTGAAAGACAATGAGATGAGGTCAAAATAGCCTGCACTTCATATCATTCATTGTAAATAGATGGCTTTATATTCCTCATCTTTGGCTATACAGGAATTTACTGTGAGAGACACATCGTAAGAGGATTCGGGTAGAAATACTCTCCCCTAAGCTTCTGATCCTTGCTTCTTCCAGAAGGGCACAGAGGACAGCAATGAGAGAGCACATCTGCAGAACTAAGACCTGGCAGGTCACGTATCTCCCATGAGACAACTGCAGCTATGTCAGGCTGCCAAGAAGTGAGGTATCTTTGCTGCTTTGATTCAGTCAGCTGTGCTTTCCAGTGAGACAGTTGATGCCTTTGCTTCCAAGAGTATTAACTGCCTGACTCAAAACAGCATTAATCACTGATTTTATGGATAGAAGGAGACAAGTGACTCACATGCTGCTAGCCCACATCAGTTTTAACCCAGAGATTTTAGAACAAGCACTCAGCATCCCATCAGTGTGGAGCGCATTTCTCTTCTGTCCAGGAAGTGTATACAGAAGACCACATATTCCATGGAGTCAGAATAGGAAGAGTAAGGCCAAGAGTGGAAATGCTTGAGAATTAATCCATACACCATAATGCATACACAAGAAAGCTTGTGGTATCTTCCAAAATTGGGCTTACCTTGTACTTCTTTGTGCTGTTTGTTAAGTCTAAACTAGCTATGAGCCAGCTATCTGAAGGCTCCTTGGCTGACCACATCAAACGATCAAAGCTCTCTCCTTCTTGCCTTAGATACAGGTTGAGCCTGGCATGATCAGATGAAGTCCCTGAAGTAGTTGCTATCTGATAAATCAGTCTGATGCAGCTCCACTCTTCAGAATATAGGTCAGGACTGAAAAGCACTGCTTTCTCACCCTCATAAGATGTGTCCACAGAAATGTAATGTCCTAGGAACAAAGACAGACACACATCAGAATTTTTATTTAAGTATTGCCCTCCAAAACAGGTAGCTGTAGACAAACCATTTGATTAGACACTCTTAAGCAGCAAAACCAACAGGTACAACTATATTGATTCAAAAACAGTGGTCAATGTAAAGTTACATTCAAATGTATCAGCAATGTCAATGGGACTATTTCAAAATTAATCTCCAGACGGATATTTTAGGAGCAGGGCCTAAAACATCAGTTCCTCTATAAAAAACAAATGAAAGGAAGTGATGAAAGGCTAAAAAGGCACAAAGAGGCTAAAACATTCCAAAGATCAATATGTAGGAAAAGTTGACAATGATAAATAAATCACAGTAGAATGGATGCCTGTTCTTAGAGAGTTTGTTAACACATCAAAACCAAGATCAGCAGTGTGCAATGGCATACAGTAATCACAGGAAGCTGGAAAACAGTGCCAGAAATAAGTGAAACAGAGAGAGAAACAGAATTTCAAGGGAAAAAAAAAAAAAAAGGAAGAGGAAGAGGAAGGGAAGAGTAAGGGAAGGAGAAGGGAAGGGGAAGGGAAGGAGAAGAGAAGGGGAAGGGAAGGAGAAGAGAAGGGGAGGGAAGCTAGGATGTTCTAGCTATACATGTATAGCTAGAACACTATCCCAGAGATGATCTGAAAAACAATCCTCCTAACCTCACAGAAATGTATATCAGATAAATCAGAACTGATACCAGTTCTTAACAGCTACACTGCATGCAAGAGTTGCAAGACCTCTTGAGGACTGTGTCATATCAGTCCTTCACACAGCAGGGCATCACACCTACACTCTTTTCTCTCCTTAAGGCATATATTTCTCCAATTTTACTTTACTTGACCACAGAGACCATTCTTAGTTCCTACATATGTGTAAGCATTTGCTTAACTTAGACACACGAGGAATTAGAGTGATGTTGTACATATTGTTTGCCTTTGAGGCACACCCTCCTCTCACAAATCCTGCCTGAACCCTCCAACTCAACAAAACCACCCTGGGGTTTCTTCCTAGGAGCTCTCCTACTGCCTCTCAGATTCACAAGTATTTTCTCTGTTGTGAAAAAAATCATAAGCATGGACAGTCACCACCCTGCAAGGCAAACAGCAGGCACAGATTTGGTCTATGCAGTTCCCAAAGTCCTCTCCCCACTGCACTCACGAAGATGCCAGGAGCTCTGACAACCCCTGGTTCCTTGAGCAGTGTATGCTACAGCATCCCACTTTATCTGCTCCCTCTCTTACCTGAGGACACTGCATAGGAAATGACCTAACACTTTGTACTGTGCATTTTTGTTTAGCAGATGTAAGATAAATGATCACTACTTACTTATGGGATAAATGTAGCCCTAAGCAGTATAAGGGGCTGTGTGGACACAGAAAAGCTGCATTTTCTTTCCCTTTTTAGGTAATGGAATGTTTATTTTTGCCTCTTACCAGAACTTCTTCTTATATCTGCTGTGCCTGGTTTTAGTCTCTTGAAGGAAAACACAAAATCACTGGTCAAGTGCAAGTAACTCATTACTGCAACAGCATATCAAAGAAAAAAAAATAAAAAAATACATATTTAGAAATAGGCACCTAATGCGCCTTCCAAATACTTCATCTGCCACTAACTGCAATGTGAGTGTATAAAACATCTGCCTGCACACAGCTATCAAGTTAGTCCACAAAAGATTTATTTGCATTTATTTGCTGGCATGATCTAGTCCAGGACATGCATGTTTTTTCATGAGGGTGGATGATACAGGGAGATTACTAAGGCTCTACCAGAAGTCAAATGCTTCTCACACGACACTTGTTTTACATTGATTTAAGTGGCATTATCCAATTCAGACACAAAATCTGTCTGAATTTGGATCATTTTGCCTGCAAAGAAACCTGTAATTCAGAATCCATGCCTGGCAATTTCAGTTTAGATTTCAACCCTATTTTTGTCTAGACATCATGAGAAACCCCACAGGAAACATAACATTCTTATAATATTCACCTTTTTTTCAGAAATAAATTAGTGTTGACATAGAAAAACATTCCCATGAATACCTCAAATTACCAGCTGTGAGGTTCAAATGGCTGCCTGGCTTTAAGGCTTAATTATAAGTAGACTTATGTTCTTCTACAGAAGTAGTCATTTAAAAAAGAAAGAAAACCTCTTAAAGTTTCCAGTCAGGATTGGTCTGAATCCCCACTGATGTGAAAGTAAAGATCATTAACTCTTTTTAATCAGAATCTCTTGGCTCTTTTCGTTTTAAAGATTAATTTAACTTATTCATTAAAGTCTCCAGAAAAAGTGTTCTCACCCCCAATTTACTAATCCTTTTAGCCTATTCTGGAAAGATCGGAGTGTGATTGGCTCCACTGAAATCAATGGGACCACTGATAGAGAATTTTAAGTGTATGTTAAAATGCTTTGCTAATGAGGATCAGAGAGCCTGGCACTTTGCAGAATCAAGCACAGAAAATGCTAATGGTAAACTTCTTACAAATGAATGCTGCCATTGACTAAGTGGCCTTTAAACTAAATTGTGTTTCAATAATAGCAACGATGTGCCATTGCTGCAGAAGGGAAGGTCTCACAATGCAGACCTCAAGAACTGACACAGAGCGATTGTGAGAGCAAATCAATGCAAAGAGAGGGCTCCTCGGAGTAAAGAAGCAGATAACTTTCCACACTTGTCTGTGGGAGTAACAGAAGGATATTTAGCAGTCTATGGAGAACTCGATGAATGCACACTGATGTACTCAGAAATCTCTCATTAAAAATGCAATATGCAGCTTCATTTGCAGCATGTCATAATGGATTTGGTTTTTTTTTCCTCAAAATCCTCCTCCTTCCAATCACCTACAGTCACTTAATTTATAGAATTCACTCAGGAGTTGTCAGAAGAGGGCTACTTTTCAAAACCACAGAAAGTCACAAAATGCTGGGAAAAGTCTGATGACGCAGAAACACAAACATATGATTTCTTGCAATTTCTGGCAATGACTTGCTTAGGGGGTAGATACAGCCCTAATTAGTATAATTAGTTGTGTAAGTACAGGAAAGCTGCACTTGCTTTCCTCGTTTATGGAATGGCTTTTTTTTTTTTTTTTTGTCGTTATGGTGAAGACACCTTACAAGCTATTTTACAGGTGACAACAGACAGGGACGGCTACCTACGTTTAACTGCTGGCAGTTAGCAATTACCTGGTGATGGCAAATGTGTACAGCTGAGAGAAGAGTTGGGAGAAGGGGGATTCTCGGATGTATTTCTCTGGTGATGCACCCACTGTTCCAGCTGGCAAGTAATGCACTTTTCAACCCAGGTTTCTGTAGTGACTGCTTACCTACTGTGTAACTTGTCTGCTTTCTGCCTGGCAGCTGAATCAAACTCTGTACAGGACCAAGCATGTGCTCATTTTACATTTCTGCTTGTCCAAGCAAAATATTGAGCCCTCGGGGGGCTTAGGACCCAATACTGCAAACCCATCCTCAGTGTGACTATGCATCGCAACTGTAAGACTTGCAAAATGAGACCTTTAAAATCTTTCTGTGTGCAAGTCTCTGATCTTGATGCTGTAATAAGTAGTTCCTTACAAAGTCTCTCAATTACAGTTGGTTATATTGTAACTCTATGAATCATTCACTCAGATTTTCCTAATCTATATTTAACCTTTATTTATTTATTTACTTACTAAATGGCCATCTCTACATCAGTCAGCAGCAATTATATCAATGTCTTGTGGGGGGTTGGTGCGAGACCAGCAATAGTACTTTTTCCCCCAGTTCAGTAAGGAAATGACAGTGATTGCTCTCCCTGTAAATAACACAAACAAGGCACAAAGCCAGACACTGGCTAATAAACTAAACCAAATCTCATTAAGAAAAAAAAGGAGGGGGGGGCGGAACTAAGATCACCAGCTAGCTTTTCACATTTAGAAGCATAACCACAGAAATTTTACACCCTTCATGGGGCTTATGTCTGACACAGCTGTTTGCTCAGTTCAGCAACAGTGAAGCTTTACAAGAAAAATGTATATAAACAGCAAGTTCCAAGAGAAACATTATTAAGGAAAATATGAAGCAGAAAAAGTCTGGAAATTTGCATTTGATTAGACACTTATTTATAGACAAAATTTGCAAGAAATGCCAGTTATGTTTGGATTTCCTCTGTACTTTCCCTATGGAAACACAAAAGAATATTACCAGGGATTCTTACAACAAAAACTGATGCTTCTTTGGAATATCAGTGTCTGGATTTTGGGGAGTGCCTTTAGGGTGTTTTGCTTGTTTGTTTGTTGTTGCTGGTTTTTTTTTATATTCTACTCCAAGAAAAAAAAAATGGAAGCAAAACAGTTTGTTTTTTAAGACCTATTATTCCTTACTATATCACCAGGAAAATTGGTTAAAAATATTAATCATAAAAACATAAATTATATTAATGATAATTTTGCAAATTAAGTTTGTAATTGGAGGCTATCCTTGGGTGCAGATTATGTTTAGATGACGGTTCAGACTTTGAGGTAAGAACACAGAAATTCTCCCATATATTTGAATGAAATTTTGGTTGAAAAGGAGAAGGCATGTGGATATTGGATACAAAAGCCTCAGACTAAACACACTGCTTTTGGGTCAATTCCTTGTCAATATAAAGGAAACTTTTCAACTAACATGGGCATTTTTTGCTGACCTGGCAGTTGTCTTGAAAAACAGAAGCATGTGGGTCATTGTTAAATTTGTTTAACCTATGAAAAGCTGAGATTTTCTGGAGAAAACTTTTCCTCTCCCCAGGAAGAGTTACCATGCATTTTGGTAAGGCTCTTTGGAGAAAAGTGGAAGAGAGGAGCTTTTCAATTTTTTTTAGGTAGTGTCTTGGGGAAGCAAAAAATGGCATGAGCAAGTGAGCTTTCAATGGGAGGAAAAACTTTTCTTCTGCAATCCTATGAAAAAAGTCAAAGAAACCTCCAGACTGATCAAGCACACAAAAGCCTTGGTCAGGGTGTTACCCTACAGCAGTCTCCAGTGAGCAAGGCCTCTCGCGTGACCAGCATCTCTGGGCAGTGTCAGCAGCAGTTCAACACAGGCTGCTGCAGAAAGCAGCACTGCTCACCATTGCTGCCCAGCCAGGGGAGGAGGAGGAGGAGAAGAAGGAGAAGGTGAAGGAGGAAGAGGAGGTCTGTCCATCTGTCTCATGTCCCTGGCCTTGGCCACAGCAGTCAGATGAGGCAGAGCAGCAGCAGGGGCAGTGCTTGACCAATTCTTCTTGGTCCCCAGAGGATTTGCAGCAGCAGTTTCTGGCCCAGGTGGACAGAAGCTCACACAGCGTGCACTGGGCAGAGCAGCAAAGGCCAGCCCATGTTCACAAAGGTATACGTTCAGTCCCAAAATGTCTGAAACATCTGTGATTAAAGCTAATTGACAAGGCAGAACATAACCGGTATTTCCATTCCTGCTAAGCCACAGTGGAGTTCATTTCTGGTAAGCTGTTAGATTCGCACCAGAAGAAATGCACTGTTCCACTGGGACCTATTGCTGTAGGAAAAAACTATTTGGTCTTTAAACCTCCTTGTCTCACCTGCGGTTTCTTAAAAGCAGCTCTGTGAAAACAGCTGAGGGAAAGAGATCCAGGAGGTGGTCTGTGGTTGCTGTCTGCAGTGACTGATGTCCAGCATTCACCACAAAACTGGACAACATAGGCTGTACTCATGCACAGCTGCTGTCAGGGGGTTCCCCCTCTTGTGTGTCCATAGGGGCACCTTAAGCCTAAGGCTGCTGCTTTACTGCAGCAACAGCTTGTGGTCCTGCCTGGCCACTGGCACCCCTCTTGTTGCTCATCAGGGAGGACACTTGAGGAGGACCCCCTTAAATTTACCTCTGTACTATTCCACTTCTTCAGGAGGAACTATGGAGTTTCCAGGCAAATTTTACACAAAACAAGAGCATTTTGTAGGAAAGCACAACCTGGGGTTATAAGCAGACAGGTAGCTCTTCCCAGCAGCCACACGCCTTCCTCCGCTGCATTACAACCCTGACGGCAGGAGCCCTGGCAGCAGGAGCTGCCCCCAGCAGCTCTCTCCAGGCACAAGCTCATTCTGCTTTATAGACTGAATCTGTCTCTGGGAAGAGAAACTGATTACTGGGACCTTTGGTGGTCAAGGGTACCAAAGCAGTCAGAGAAATGGTGTGTTCAACCCAGGGGAAAGAAATTTCTAAAGGCTTGTTACTGACACTGTTTCCATGCAGAGGGCTTGGAAAGGGGAAAAGGGGCTAACTACCAGCCCCTTCTCCTGCACTGTCCTTTGCTTCTCCAGAAAGTGCACAAAGGGACCTGTTAGTGAGCCTGTCATAAAAGGTCAGAGTAGTACAATAGCCCTGAAGCCCTCTGTGCCTTTGGTATCTGGTCACAGCTACTACCATACTGGCAATGCCTTCTCGTCTTGATCCATAAGCATGGCTGCAAGCTCCTGGCAGGGGTTCAGCTTGTGCTGCTGTTTTCTGTTTTTAATTTAGAGCAGTTGCTCCACTACAGTAGTCTCACTGGGGTTGCTTTAACTGCAAGAGTTTTTGGCCACAGAGGGGTTGTCTCCTCACCCTCCCTCTTCGAGTCCCAAGATCCTGACATCATGTACCAATTACACCAGATTTTCTGTTTGTTCCAAGCACAACCATGTGGGCTTGTTTTCTCTCACAGTGACCTCACAGACGCTTATACACTTTTCAAGTATTCTTTCTGCTTGTTCCAAACACAACCATGTAGGCTTGTGAACAATCCACCAATTCCAGTGAGCAATTGTTCAAACCGCTCACATCTCCCTTTCACATTGTTCATTATATCATTTTGACACCTCTTTAACTGCTGACATAAAGAGTCCCAGACTATAGTCTAGTATTTCTGCCTTTACTTGCAACAGCTGTTTCAAAAGAGCTGTGTGATTCTTATTAGCTGGTATACTTGAGCAGAACACAAGTAAGATTTAGGTACAAGATACTCTGCTGTGAATTTCCGAACGGCAAAGAATTATTTTAGAAAAGCCTTTCCTTTATTCTTTGGCACCCTAAATCAGTTTCCATTGTTCAATAGGGAATATCAGAGATAAGCACCAGGTAAAACAGAAATCATCAGGCATGTATTTGCTGACAGCGCTCATCTCCCTCATTATGAGTTCCGCCCCTTTCATCCATCATGTTTCCCCAGGATCAAACACAGAGGAAAGTGCTGCAACAGCTCCTTCAGCCCAGCTGTTTCTTCTGGCAGAGCGTAGTGCGGGGCTGCCTTCCCTCAGAAAAAGAGGATGAAATCTTGCTCCTACAGTATTCCCTTGAGTTATGCTGCTTATTTACGTTGTTGATGTGTGCCATGGATGCGCAGGGGTGTGCCCATGGCATATCACTAGCTCTGCTCTGTGTTAAGCACTGACCACATCTTGGCCTGCCCACAGCCGACTGACTGACCCCCAGTCCACGCTGCAGTGGCTCCTTGTTGAAGGAAAAGACATCAGATGTGCAGCCCAGACCAAGCTGTTGGCTCATAGCCCACAGGGCAAGCAACAGGACGACAGCAGTGGCCCAGGAAGAGAGAGGACGAGCGAGCCTCTGGGCTGGAGCCTGTCAGAGAGCAGAGCAGGGCCTGCCCAGGCTGGCTTGGATATTGTGGGGTCAGGGTGAGCAGTGGGGTCCCAGGCCAGGCCACGTCACATCACTGCCCCCGGGGAAAGGAAAAAACCCATCCGGCAGCCTCCTGGAGTGCGTCTGCAAACCACAGGGGTGCGCTCAGTAAGAGATTATAAAAGCAAAGCTTTTCTACTGCATGGATCTGCTCTCTCAGCATCTGCCAAATCACTTGGCCTACTACATTACCCCAAAAAATAGCTCATCTGCCTAAATACTTGTCTGTTTCTCCCAGCTACATCAGATCAACTAATAAAATGTAACCTTTGCCCACAGCCTTGTACCTCCAAGAGAAGTTGTAAATGTGCTTGGCCTAGACAAATTACATTTACTCTGATGTTAACCCAGGCGCTTGCTTTTGCAAAGACTGAAATATTATTTAGTTTTGAAATATTTGAAATATTTGTTTGGTCTCACTGGCTTCAAAAGTTGAACTCCTGTGAGCTCAGTTTCCTGCTTTCTGTAAGCTTAGTGTTTTTATAGTTCTTGTGTATTCCAGGATCATTAGGACAACTGGCAGGCTCCTGGTGGAGTGATCATTGCTCTCACGTCAAAAAACACAAACAGTGCTACTAACAGACCAGGTTTGTATCTAGATCCAGGCCTTGAAATAGCTGGCTACAGGAACTGCCTAAAGGTATGCTAATCAGATCCTGATGGGCGCTAACAGTAACCTGGTAGAAGGGTGCCCAAGCAAGCCAGCCTAGCTATACCATCACTTTTGAAAAGCTGCTGACAGTCACTGGCTCCTGACTTGTTTATTGTTGGCAGCCCCTTAGTTGCTGCCATGTTTACTCAATGGCTACTCTCGAGTAATCCACTCTAAGTGAGAAAGCAGCCTCAGTGACTCATTTTCTGTCTCAGCAAGACTCATCCTGGACCAGGAGCATATAACAGTGAAGATTCAGCAACTGCAACCACAAAACCTGCAGCCAAGGAACATATCTATTGACCTTGAACATAACAAACACCAGGACCGCTGCTAATATTTCCTGAAGCTCTGCAAAACTGCATCCAGTGGTTATCCACTTCAAAGATCAATATCTGGGGCTTCAGTTTACCAGGGATGCCTCTATTCCTACAGTCCTGTACACGAATCCTGTCTGGCAGTCAGCTGGTTGCAGTTGAGGATGTTTGTGAATGTGTACAGACTGACTGAGCCAAAATCCACAAAATCGGAGAATGAGAGTTTTCAAGGGATTATCAAAATAGCTTCAGGTTAGATAGCTGTGATCCCTAGAGCACACGCACATTTTACATAAATGGAAACTAGTTGTACAGTTAATTCTGAAATACACATTTGCCATTTGAACTTTAACTATAACCTGCTGTACAATTACATTCATTGGGTATCAAATCCCCTATGTCCAGAGATGTTTAACAATGTATTTTTCATTCAAATATAGTGCATGGGGGTTCTGGTCACAATCCTGCTCCTGCAAGGGAGCTCCTTTCCAAGAACTTGAGCAATGGCTTCTTGCTGAGTACCCTGAAACAGAAACTGTTAAAACTGGGAAAATTAAGCTAGAGGTGGATTTAACAGCCTAGGAAGACTAGAATTCAACCCGTCAGTGCTACTGCAATCTTTGGTTGGTTTTGTGTTTTTTTGGTTGGTTGGTTGTTGGGTTTTTTTCTTTGTTTTGTTTTGGTTTTGAGGGTTTTTTTATTTTTTTTGTTTGTTTGTATGTATGTTTGTTTGTTTTTTCCTCTTCAATTATTACTCTCTATTCCTTTTTGTTAAGGGAATGGCTTTAAAAATACGAAACACTACACATCAAAAGGCATGACTGAAAGCTTGCCATGTTTTTTTTCCAGAAACTTGGATGTATTTATGAACCCCAGAATGACTTTCCAAATTTTACAGGGATTATAGACAATAGTACATTTATAAATTCCCTGTTGGTCTCAAAATTCAGAGGATCCCAGAACATTTTCTCTGTGGCAAGGGCCGGCACACTATGACTCCCTCCCTTTTGCCTCTGTGGTTCCAGTACCACTAGAAGGAGACTCAGTCAGAGAGCTTTGGATCCCAGTGAGACATTTGGATTATCCAGAATCACATTCATAAGCATCAATTGATACCAAAATCAAAAGACACTTCCTTGTGTAAACTCCAGTATGAAGGGAACAGGAAGAAAATGGATGCCAATGAATGTTCAGGAATTTAGGAGATTAGGAAAACAGAGCCAGTGTTTTGCTTTCCACAAGGTATCTAATTACTGACCCTAGCCAATAAAGGTTTGCTACATTTTTTGTTTCTTGTGCTTTGTATTTTAATTAAAACAGCTAATCAAATTCTTCATTGGGACTGCATCCAACTGAGTGAATCACCTGATATCTGAAGTCCTCTCAGGCCACCAGTCATCACGCAGAATCCGCACAGGACCCTGCCATCTGTCTGACCCCCTCCACTCCTCACACATTTGTCATGTCATGGTGGCCCCTGTGCTTCCTCTCACTCGGTGATGACCAAGAAGTGAATTCTTTCCACCAGTCCCTTCTCACGCTCCCCCAGCTGCCCAGGGGCACCTGTCATCACAGATGCTCAGGCTTTATTCTTGACAGAGGCCCCAAATATTTCCCTTTCTTTCTAGATGACTTTGGAAGTGAAATGATGAAACTTTTGATGAATTTTAGCACATGCTTACTGCAACTTCATTCCATGAATAGCCAGTATTAATTATTCTGAGGCACTTGTTTGCAAGGGTATTTAGCATATGTCATTTGAGCTGTAATACACATTTATCAAGACAGAAATAACACTTGAAAGATGTACTGGTCATTGGAAAAAAATCAGTCTGGTCCTGCCAGTTCACAACACCATTTCCTTCAGGATAGCCTCACTGAATCTTATTTCACAGCAAAAGTGAGTAAAAGTTTGGCAAAACTTTCCAAAGTATTGGAGTTTATGGGTTCTTGTTAGAATTTTCTTTTCCTCTAGCAGACAATTAAAGCTATTAGGCCTCATTCTACCTACTTGACACCTTAAGTATCCTAGGGCGGTCACACAGATTAGTGAAGTTGAGGTGATCCATAAAACACTATTCAGGTGACCCTACCTTGGTGCACCTAGGCTACCAAACCTCACTAGACACTGAGCACCACTCACAGGGAACAGTTCTCTTGCATGTGTGCACCTAATTTATAGCTCAAAACATAATAAAAGAACCCTGACTGGCTCCCACAGATCCAACCCTGCATCCACCCACCCTGGTGGAACCTGACTGTGGTCACAGATGGATGCCTGAGAAAGAATTAAGTGCAAAACAAGCTTATTTAGATACTTCTACCTGTGCCCTCCCAGTCTCAGCCACTTTTTAGTTTGGAAGACTTGCTGAGCTGGTTGTGGTATCAACTGTATCAACAGATGAATCTGTGCTCAACTTAGCAGCATGTGCTCTGTACACATTCTAAATCAAAATAAACCGTGTATATAATAAACTCTACAGAAATTATTTTGCTCTATGTGCCAAGCTTTGTGTGGTCTTTTTAAAAGCAGCCCATAGTCTAGTTTTACTAAGAAAGCCAATTTCTGAGTGTTGTATTTGCCATAAAATGTAGTTCAGAAGTCACTTCAGACAAGGAGAATATTGGAATATTTGAAGGTGTTAGAAAAGTTCATAAGCAAATGCAAATAAACACATTCATCACCAGTCCCAACACATTTTCTGTATTTTTTACAGTCTCCCCAGGAACAGTGAATTCTGTACTGGAAAAGTATTTTATGCAAACAGAATACGTTTTGGGGGAAAATGAAGCCAAGAGCTAGAATCTGGCACATGCGAGTGCTCCAATACATTGCTTTCTGCTCTTGACAACGCCGGCTGGAGCTCTGGTGTGTCTGGCTGGTCACTGACAGTGACTCACTCCTTTGTTTCTGATGTCAAGAAACAGATTTTCAAGTCTCAAACTGTCCCAGCAGCTGATCCCAAAAGGGAAAGAGGTTTTGCCTGTTGCCCTGCAGAGTCGGAAACTTGTGCTGCCTGCAGAGAAAGCTCATTGTTTATTGTAGAATTTTGTAGCTGTGCTTGCCTAAGTATCAATGGGAATCTTGGGGATTACGGAGGCAATTTACTAATTATTAAATGTTAACAAGTGATGAGACTAACTCCATAATTTTCATTTCAGGTTCAACTTCACATATACAGAAAACCCTGCTGCAGGCCATCTCTCAAAACTGAAGGTGTGGATTTGTCTTTTCCAGTCAGTGCTCCAAGCTATAAGCCCAAATAACATTGACAGCTGCTCCACAACTCACATACAAGAAATATTTGTCAACATGTTATCAACTTCCTTACGCTGTGCCCAGACTCTCCCTTTACTGTGGAGCAAGAGAAGAGACCATTTCCACAGCACAGCGGGGGTGAAATTCCCACTTTTTCTGCTCCTTCTCCAAACCTCAAAAACTCAGATTAAACTAGGCCACAAGAACAGCTGCTTGCCAAGTTTTATCTTGGAAAACAAGGAAAATATTTATGGCTGTTGGGAACTTGGAAAAAAAAAAAAAGACAACTTTTCAATGTGTGATACTGAAGTAACCCCAAGTACTGAGCCAGAATTCGTATAACTGGAGTGTTCTAAAAGATGAAAACACAAGGTCTCACACACCAGCCTTCAAAGTCTGGTCTCTAACACTACCAAGAGGCTGATCTAAGCTGACCTAGTATATGGCAGCGATCTAGGGCCAAAACTCTTCACATTCAGAATTTAGGTAGATGTTATTTCGTAAGACTACTGCAAATAAGCACTTTTTTTTTTCAGTTAAAAAGTGTTAATGAAGGGGGGAAATGAATAAGGTACATGATGTAAATAGTTAACTAACTTTTCTGTAGTGCACACTAGATTTTTAAGACGGAAGAAATGTACAAAAAGCTTTAGAGAGCAATGGATACAGCATGCAACACACACACACATACAAGCAGGGATATTCATATACATGGCTATTTCCTTGCTTTTAAAAGTGTTCTACTTTCTTTTCCACAGGAATTTATTTTCACAGGATTTTAAAAATCTGCTTGAAAAAAAAGAAAAAAAAAAGGAATTAGAGTTTGCAATACCTTTACATTTTGCAAATAAAGGAATTGTTTCCTTGTTATGGCTCAGACTCTTTGTATCAGAGAAAAGCAAAGTATAGGACTATTAACAGTCAGGAAACTGGCCTCAAGGAATACCCATGGTTGTCCTTGCAACCCTCTGGGGAGGAAAATGGCTCTGCTTTCCAGCTGTTCTCAGGAAAAAGCAGACTGGTTCCAACAGGGGAAGCATACAAGGAATATTAAACCTGCCTTCCTCTTCTACATCTCTGTGCCACGTGAAACCCAGTTAGGAGAGAATTAAACTCGCAGTGCCTCACTGAAAACAAATCTAACTGTGTAACTTAGCATCCACACAGCTATGTCATGACAGAATAAACATGTAGGTACTTCTTTGTATCTCCCTGCATAAGTACCTCAGTAATATACGAGGGCTTAATTTCTGTATCAGATACAAGAGCAGAAAGGTAAAGGTGTCAACTCAAAGTTTTGTTTCTCACTGCCCAAGGGACTGCTGATGGACCACAGGATAGGAACTATTAGCACAAGCTAAATTACCTCTTGCATTAAGCTGTGTCCGCCTGCCACTGGGTGCCGTGAGAAAATAATATATGGCAAAGAGGTCTGCAAATACGCAGGTCAGTGGCAGATGGAAGGCAGGCAGCTAACAAAATGCTCTGCACCTCTGTATAGATCTCTTGGCATTTAGCACTTTTTCTTTGGCATGGAGGAAATGTGTCACAAGAAGCTGCTGGCAATCCCATATGGACAGGAAAGGAGTCCTCCAGTGCAGGATCTGAGGCAGACATGCATTCCCTACTGACTAATTCTCATGGTTGCCACAACTGATGATGGCACTCCCCAGTAGGCACACAACTACAGAAGACAGTGAGAGAGTTTGCTGTTGCTGGTGTGATCTGCAGAAATGCAGCTTCTCCCATCAGGGCAATTACCTTCTTTACTGGTTTGCTGAATCCCCAGGAGATAGAAAATTCTTCACATCTAAATTTCCTGTTTCTTCTAGGCACATTTTCCCTCTGAAATGTATATCCTTTCTTTCCAGGAAAAAAAATAAATGGGGGGGGGGGGGGACAATAAAATAGTTTAGAAACTCCTCCTTATTGAAAAACAAATATGGAGCACTTTTTAAAAGATAATAGCCCGCCTCTTGGGAGTGCAAGATTGAGTTTCTGGCTACATCACTTGAGATTGACCAAACCGGGCACACTTTGACAGTGGTTGCTTACTATTATCATTTATTTCTCATGTGGAAGCAATGATGAAGAAGATTCCATTGCTTGAATTTTCAAATAAAATCAAACCTCACCTTTCTGAATGCCCTTCCACAACAGCTCAGGCAGAGATAGCCACTAAAACTCATCATCAGGTGGCCTTTTAATAAACATTAATTGAAAAGGTGAAGTATACTCTCTGCTCCAGGAAAGCCAAAACTTTGATATCAGTTTGTATATTGTGCATTGGCACAAGCGCTGCTGTAAAATTACAATTGTTGGCAGCAACATACGGAAACCCGGGCAACAAACCATGCAAACAGACAATAATCTGAGTAACGAAGTATGTAAACAAACAGAAAGCGATTTCCACTTCAACCAAGCTGTACTTATCAGACAGATCTGTTTTACTGCACTTCTGTGCCAGCTGTGAAAGAAAAAAGGTGGCATAGCTGAGTACAAAAACATAAAATTCAGAGACTATTCAAGATAAGTTAAACATTTATTATGATATTCATAACTAGCTGGCCTTAGTTAACCTCTGAAAATTGTCAGATATTGAGTACAATCTTTGACGTTAACTACAAACATAGTTGCAGAGTAAGCTGCTAGAGCAGGGGAAAATAGCAATTAATATAGAGTACTTCACTACAGCCGGCATTTCAAAATCAATTAATTTAATTAATGCTAGTTAAAAACTCAGAATAAGTGTGACCACTGTAAACAACCACAAGGTCAGCTATTAGGAGTAATACTTATGTCATCAGTTTGACCAGGGAATGAGTTCACATGCTTAACTCCAGAATAGCAGTCTGGAGTTCAACATCCCATTTCATGCTCATTTCTGATGCTTGCAGAAGATGTCACAGAGTGGATCCATCCCCTCCCCACCCTCAGATTATTGCTCTTTGGCTCTGTATGCTTGCAGACACCAGGATATATTATAAACTAAAGATGGTGGGCGGCAGATGCAACTGGACTGAACTTGACATTTCATAACTTATAAAATTCTCTCGACTTTCTGGTAAAATTTTAAGTTTTGTCCTTTGGCAACTCACATCCACAAAATGTTGAAGGAGCTAAAGAAATTGTAAAGCAGAGCCATGGGTGTAGATAGATTAAGTTTAAAAACTTCATGGTGGATACCAATTTCTATTTGACCTGAACTTCTTCTTCAGTGTCCCTCTCAATGTATTTACTATAATCTAAATATCTAACACATTCAAGACTTGGGACAATGCCTGTCGCTGTAGACCCTCATCAGTGCCCCTGCAGGGCTGTATTTCTTGTGACTTTCAGGTAGCCCAACGGATAACAGTGACCATAGGAGCACTAATGGAAACCCTGCAGCAGGTTTCCCATATACATCACATAACCCCCTCAGCAACACGTGAGTAGAATCACCAGTAAAATGTACAGGGAGAACTGACTTCACCCAGACCCACCATACAGGTACAGCTTGCAAGTATATCTTTGCAGAAGATCTGACAGGCTGCCTTCTTCCATCTGCCTAGAGAAAAGCATTATTATAAGCACCATTCAGACGACCACCTTCCCCTCTCAGGGAGTTTCTTATTCAATATGGGTCATACAGCTGCTGTACAAACTAGGATGGTACAAGCACCAAATTAGGAAAGGCATCAAGAGGGAACTTCATCTAGTGCAGTTGTCCAGCAGGCAGCAATACCATTTTCCATCAAGTTTCAAAGATTTAGTTTTGTTTTCTTTCCATAGAACAATTTGAATATTTTCAAACCATGGACTTAATCTGAAACTTCCATTGCTCTGGGCTTCCACAGCTTAAGCTCTTCCTTTGTCTTGCACTTTCTCCCTCTCTTACAAGTAGGAAATTTCTCTCAAGAATAGTGGATTAACTTGTGAGTTGACTAATGGCACAGCATTGAATAACTAACAGAAAATTCAAAATGATCCGTCATAAAGAAATAACACAAAAACTAAACAAGTCTGGAAAGGCTATCAGAAGATCTAGCTGACCCAGCACAGGAGGAGATTATTGGGATTCCTCTGCTAGTTAAGGGCGATTGATCATTTTAACTATTTTTGGCTTCAACACCCATCAGCTGTGAAGTCTACTCCAAATTCGTGAGTGTGTTTTCATACAAAAACAAACACTGATTGCAACTCTTTGCTTCCCCCCATACATGTGGTGGTCCAAGCTACACATACCACTCATCTTATTTCCATATATGACAACTTTGCTGTGCAAAGTTCTCTCTTCTTTTTCAAACAAGCTACAGTTACTGCCTTAATAACTCTCCAGTTTGACACTTAGTTTAAAATAAGCAGTAGAAGTGGCTATATTTAGAGAACAATCTGGTATTGATATAAATCCTCTCATGTTTCCACTTAAGTACACAAGGATATTATTGGCTAGGAAAGAAATCCCTCTGCAAAAGGCCTCACAAGAATTAAAATTCAAAGCAATGACTAAATAGGATCTAGTTAAGATTCGTGCATTTAAACTCCTGCTGCATGTTACTAAACATCAACTAATCTTATACAAAGCAAAAGCTTACATCAGCATTGCCTCACTATAGCTATATGTATGCGTATTTCATATGTTACAAGTCATCCTACTTGAAATACTAAAGCAACAGCTTAAAATGAAGCTTTCATACAGTTATATATAAGTTTTCAAGGATGCATATGAAGACATTAATAACTGGATTTCTAACAGTAAGTACTGCGACGACGAATATGCAACTGCACATTCAGATGCAAGCCAGTGTACTGACACAGACCTGTAATTAGACATTATTCCTCACACTGACAGAGTTTATCATTGTATATGCCCTGGACCTTTTCTTGTCTCCAAGACATATCTCTAGTGGATAAAGATCAAGTGAACTGTTTTTTTTTTTTCTTGAATATATTTATTGTTGCTATGTTAAGTATGCTTTAAAAATCTGTGAACCTAGGTGCTTGTATTCCCAGTTTGCATTTGTATATGTGTATGCACACTAGCACTCAAGGCACCCTTTTCCTCCCCTTATGAAGACTTAGGAATTTAAACAACCAGAGATGAGTTTTACACTTAGGAAGACTGTAACCATCGATCTTCTGCTTACTGGGTGGGCTCAAATTTGTTCACAGCAATAGAATTATACTGTTGCCCAAGCCATGTCCCAAAGCCTGAGCAGTACTAAAAGCTCCACATTTTCTTGCTGCCTGTTTTGAATAACTTCTCCGCTGAATTCTTAAGGAGAGCACCAAATTACAGGGCTCTAGAATAGAAAATCATAGAGTCACAGAGTCATAGAACAGTTTGGGTAGAAAGGGACGTTAAAGACCACCCAGTTCCAACCCCCTGCCATGGGCAGGGACACCTCTCACCAGACCAAGTTGCCCAACGCCCCATCCAGCCTGGCCTAGAACACCTCCAGGGATGGGGCATCCACAGCTTCTCTGGGCAATCTGTTCCGCTGCCTCACCACCCTCACGGTAAAGAATGTCTTCATTATCACTGAAGCCTTCTCTTCTCCAGGCTTAACAACCCCAACTCCCTTAGCCTGTCTTCAAAGGAGAGGTGCTCCAGCCCCTTGATCATCCTCATGGTCCTCCACTGCACCCACTCCAACAAGTCTATGTCTTTCTTATGCTGGGGCCTCAGAGCTGAATGCAGTACTCCACATGGGGTCCCCAATGACACTTAGTGTAAAGTAGAGGCAAGAGATAAAAACAATAGCATTATCCCAGCTCTGGTACAAATTTCCACTGTTTTTCTGCTGTAATCACGCAGAACAAAACTGCCTACCACCTGACACTTGGGCACTCAGCTACATTTTTTCTTGGATGAAATGGATGTCTCAGTCTCTAGGATACTAAGTTAGTGAAGCACGGCTTCAGGCTTTTGTCTTTAAGCCCCTCTGGTCCCTACTTAAAAATTTAAAATTTTTGTGACTGCTTGACATAAGTGTGTACGTTTAAGGCAGGAAATATACTCTCTGTATGCTTGGCATCTAGCATGTGGGGGAAGGAGAAAAGAACAGACTCGCTAAGAGCAAAAAACAGTGATAAATAATGATAATAAATAAATACTGATAATGCAAATTAGCTTGGGCATAGATGGCCATAGAAAATAAAGGCCTCTATTTCCAGAGCAGGTGCAAGGCAGACAGCACAGACAGCTACATCTGCTTCGTCACTTGCTTGAACCTATGCTCATCTGCTGGGAGCAACCCATAGCTCCTACCTACCCATTCATCTGCCTCCCTGCTGTATCCACTAAACATAGATGCCAATTAATGTCCAGGGACATAGTGCCAGCACCAAGCCTGTCGGAGTTTAAGAAGCGTTTGGACTGTGCTCTCAGTCATATGGTCTGAATTCTGATTTTTTCTGTCATGTGTCCTTAAATGAACTCAGCTCACTTGATTAAACAGCTATGAGATGGCACTTTCAGTCAAGGAGATTCATTTGCAGAAAGATCTACAAAGGCTGATTATATGCAACAGAAGTATTTTGCTAAACCTTCCTCAGCATAACAACTGTGTCTAAAACAGCACACAACAAAGAGCAAGAAGTCTTCAAATGGAAATTACTAAAAAGTAGGAAATGATGAAGAACAGACCCTTCTGCAAAATGCGGCAGAATGCTGCATTTAGCTTATCTGTTTCCCATGAAATCTTGCAGTCGTGCATTAGAGAAACTCAGCTACATGATAATCAATCCTGAAAAATACCAATAAGGAAAAAATTATCCACATCCTGTTAGTAACAATTGAGAGATCTCTTATCCAACAGGGTACCTGGAAAGAACTTTAATTCTCTCTCTCAAATGAGGGTGCAGAGTTTATACACATGTACATATACTCTGTTTAATTCTTACCTTTAAAAGTAGCAGAAATTCTCACATTCCCTGATGTATGTGGAGATCTCTGCACACAAAACATGACTACAGAAGGGCTTTTCTTATCTTTCACTTGAAAAAATGAAGATACCACAGAGTCACAAAATGATAAAGGCTGGCAGGGATCTCTGTTGCCCAGGATCATGTCCAGGTGGCTTTTGAAGATCTCCAAGTAGGGAAAATACAGTCTCTCTGGGAAACCTGTTCCAGTCCTCAGTCACCTGCATAGTAAAGTGTTTCCTGGTGTTGATATGAAAGCTCACGTTTCAGTTTATGTCCATTATGTGCTGTCCATGGGCACCGCTAGAAAGTACCTGGCTCCGTCTTCTAGGCAGTCTCCCTTCATGTATTTCTATACACTAAAAAGGTCTGCCCTGAGCCTTCACTTCTCCAGGCTGAACAGTCCCATATCTCTCAGCCTTTCCTCATACGAGAGATGTTCCAGTACCTTCATCAACTTTGTGGCCCATCATTGGAGTCTCTCCAGTATGTCCATGTCTCTCTTGTGGTGGGGAGCCCAGAACTGGGTGCAGTACTCCAGCCATGGCCTCACCAGTGCTGAGGAGATTATTTCCCTCAACATCCTGGCAGCATTCCTCCTAATGCTGCCCAAAATACCACTGGCTTTTTTTGCCACAAGAACACACTGCTGGCTCATGGTCAACTTGGTATAATAGAGCAGGACCCCCAGGCTCTTTTCTGCAAAGCTGTCTTCCAGCTTGTCAGTAGTGATGTACTGGTGCCTGGGGTTGTTCCTCCCCATGTGCATAAAGTTCTCCTTATGGAACCTCATGAGATTCTTGTCAGCTCATTTCTCAAGACTGTTGAGGTCCCTGTGGAAGGTATCACAACCCTCTCACATATCAGCCACTGCTCCCAGTTTCGTGTCACCAGCACACTTGTTGAGGGTGCACTCTAATTCACCATCCAGATAATTAACGAAGCCAATAGAGTTAGTCCCAGTATTGACCCCTCAGGTATAGCTCTAGTTACTGTCCTCCAGATGGACATTGTGCCACTGACCACCACCCTCTGGGCTTGGCCATTCAGCCAGTTTTCAATCCACCTTACTCTCTGCTCACCCAACCCATACTTCATCAGCTTCTCTGTGAAGAACTCCTCTGTGAAGAACTGTGAAGATACTTAAAGTCAAACAACAACAGCGACAAAACAAACAAAAAAATAAAAACCACAGAACTTCCAGGTGCAAAAATATGCAGTATGTGCTAAAAGTATTCAAAAAGTTTCAAATTAAGAATGGAAGCCCTCTTTCCCTGTTCTTCAGTTTCTCATTGCATAGAATGCCACAGCCTCAGCAGCTAAGTTTCCAGTTAATTCATCATCAAAAGAAGCTGGGACTTCATATTTCTAAACTGGTTACAACTAAAGTGCCTTAGTACACAAAGAGAGAAATCATTTTTCTCCACTTTGAAAACAGTTGTGAAGTATGCCTTTGGCCGTCTCTACTGTTCAACTGCGGCACACATGCAGTGAACGAGCAGCCAAGCCACAAGGCAGATCTACTTCTACATCCCCCACACCTTGGCTACATCTCTTATTGCTTTCCCCATAATATAGAATTATTGAATCACAGAAATCATTCAGGTTGGAAAAAGACCTCTAAGATCAAGTCCAACCTTTAGCCTAGCACTGCCAAGTCTACCACTAAACTGTGTCCCTAAGCACCACATCTATATGTCTTTAGAATACCTCCAAGGATGGTGATTTAACTATATCCCTAAAGCAACTACACCTCTAAGAATATAGTCTTGCAAATATCAACAGTACTAAAAACAATAATAGTAATCTCTGTTGCCTCAGAGACAGTTTTAAATACAGAACACAATGATTAGTTCCACCCTCCCGTACGAGAGGGTACATTTCTTTAACAGAAAATGAAGCAGATTTTCCTGCTGTCTTTTCCTATTGTATTTTCCTCTATTCAGATTTTCTATATTAGCCCTTAGCACCCAACTCTGTATTTATGCATTTTCTCTACAGTACATATCTGAACTTCAGCAAACCAAGATATTTCTGAAACAGAAAAAGCATATCAGCAGCAGCTCAAAAATCCAAATGCTAGCCAAAGTTTTCTGGCTGGGATGATGTTATACCCAGTCATAGCAATAAAGCTGTGCCATACAAGATCTGCCAACATCTGAAACAGGAAACAGAGTCAGGGAAAAGTCAGAATGTTATTTATAACTCCCCGAGAAAGTCAGCATTATTGATTTCCAAAGAAAATATGCCACAAACCTTATCATTCTTTTGCAATATCTACATATATAAAGAAAGGAAAAAATAAGGCAGAACTCATGGGTTTTAAATCTGACAGGCTCAGGCACATTCTCTCTCCTGAGGGGAGGAGATTCCTGTGAGGTTTAGTGGTATGGCACAATAGCCACATAAACATAGAAAAATATCTATTGTCCACTCAGACTTTCCACAATATTTCTCAAACATATCTTATCCCCATCCCATGCAATGAAGAGTTTGTGTTCCTCCTGTTATAGCTCCTGGGCCTACGGTTTCCTTCCACCCTGCTATTCTCAGATTATGCCCAGAAGAACTGATGACTTCTCTGCAACACACTGGAAAATAATTAGAGTACTTCAGTTTATCACAACACAAAAAACCACAAAATATGTTCCCAAAGGACTTCCCAGTGCTCCCAATACCCATGAAGATTTTAACTCAGTAGTGACTTTGTTTTATGGCTATCTATATGAATATGAGATTAGCCTGGATTCTCATAGCCAGGCACCAACCTCATCATCTACCTCAGGAGTGAAGAGAGAGCCATAAAATCCCAATGGCATCCTTTCCATATTTCACAGCTCCCTATTCCAAACAGTATTCGTCCTGCCTGCTGACAACAACCATACTCAGTGGGTTTCCCAAATCATGTTCATGATAGCTACTGAAATGAAAACAAAACAAAAAACAACAACAACAACAAAAAAACTCTACATGTTCCAGGCTGGAAGAAATACAGCTCAGCAACTGTAAAATGGGCCTGTGAAAGGAGACACATTCCCATTGCAAGATCTACTAGTGAATCAGAGGGTGACACTGGAGAGTTTAGTTTATCCATCTCTACATCTGATGTAGAGATGAGTAAGTGTTCATCATGACTAAGTGCTCTTAAAAGCTTTTTGAAGCACTTAGAGCTTTATTGAAGTGTTTACATAGTTAATCTAAATTTTGTTCTTAGATACAGTGTATTAAAACATGATCTTTAGAGTTATTATCAGAAAACAGTGAAATACCCTGCTTATTCATAGAGCGAGTAGGAGGACTGTCTGGCCTCCTTGCCTTCTAGACATGACTTTTTACCACAAATACATCTGCTTCAAAACTGAATATGATACCATTCACACTGAGACACCGTTGTCACACAGAAGTTTGCTTTGACCTTTGTCCAACCAGAGTGCTAGACAAGGCAGCAGTCATACCCTCAAATCAGTTTTGGTCAATTGTTGTGATGTAACAGCAAAAAATTAAGAATCAGTTGGTGGAGAATGACTTCCTTTGAAAACTACGTCTCACTATGGGTTTCTGTACAACAGATATAATCTGCCCTTTTCTGAAGCTCTTCCAACATTTTTAATATGAAATACTGTTTAAGGTCCAGCAAAGGTGAAGAAACACCTGCAGTCATAATAGATCCTCTTTAAGTATTTTAACTGTTTGCTGATTAAAAACTGGGAAGTCTGTGTTTTCTAAAAGACTTTGATTTCAAATGGAAATCTAATTACTATGATTCATGGATCTTTTCATACTAGGACTCGTAAGGTTTTCAGAACAGAACAACATGTTAGCAACATGCAGCTCACACTTTATCAGAGAATACATCTATTTAAAACAGCTTCCAAAGTACACCAACACAATTACCCAAATTACAGGAGTTGTCTAACAAGCTGACCTTGAGCCATGTCTGCCAAAAGAAAATGTGTTGCAGGAACAGCTATATAGTGTAGGGAGAAATAATCTGTTTATCAAAGAGCATTTTTAAGGCGGCATGCACTATATTGTTACATAATATTTTAGGAATCTTTGGCTTTATTATCATTCAAGAAAGAGCTATAATAATCAGACTTGAATCTTTGGCTGACTGGAACCATGGGGAGATACAGGGCAAATGATGCTCACTCTCTTAAATGAGAGTAATAAAATATGTTCAAATGATACAGAGGCTTCGAAGCAATCAAAGCATTGTATGAAGTTACATGGATGACTACACTGCCCTTTTATCTGGCCTTCTGTTACACTACTGTTACAAAGTTATATTAAGACAATAAAAACTGAAAGATTAAGGGAAAATATCCATTTTTAAGCATATATTCTTCAGATGTGACCTTCCTGAGAAGGTTTGACCTTGTCTGATAAATTTAATCAGTCATCCAAATAGCATTGCCTGTACTGCTCTTGCAAATGGTGGCTGAGGATGAAAAATCTCAGAACATAATACTACAGAACTACAAAAAAAGGATGAAAAGTAGAAAGGAAGGCAGACAGGAAGGCAGGCAGGAAGGAAGGAAGGGGGGATGAAGGCAGGAAGGGAGGAAGGAGGGCAGGAAGGAGGGAAGGAGGGAAGGCAGGAAGGCAGGAAGGGAGGAAGGAGGGCAGGAAGGAGGGAAGGAGGGAAGGCAGGAAGGCAGGAAGGGAGGAAGGAAGGCAGGAAGGAGGGAAGGAGGGAAGGCAGGAAGGAAGGAAGGAAGGAAGGAAGGAAGGAAGGAAGGAAGGAAGGAAGGAAGGAAGGGGAACATAAGACAAGTAACTGTCACTGCATTTGGCTTATTTTTTCAACAAGTTTTTAAAGTTTCCCACCCAAAAGCATTCTGTATATGACTATTAGAACATTTTCAGGATGATTCTGTTACAATTCTGTACAGAATCTAAACCATATACAAAGTGAACAAGTTTTTTTTTGTTCCTAGTAGAAATGCTTCTGAAAAATCTGTGGTAATCCTTCCATGCAAGTACAAACTTTTTTTCCTCACTCACTACAGATCTTGACCCTTGTTGACTTCATAATTTATTGTGGAATTTGAGAGTTCTGAAAATACTTCCCCTTCTGTCCAAAAAATGAACTGGCAAATGGTTGGCTTTCCTCTTCTTTTTCAAGATAATTACCTATGTAGAGTAATAAACTCAATGACCACAAAGTGGTTTATACTGCCTGTCAGCAGTTTCACTGATTGCCTGTATATAAAAGCTCATGCCGTGCATGCAGCCTGAAACTGCAAGAAAGAAACTTTAGTTCAAATTGTTTAAATCTTACATATTTTCAGAAAATTGAAAACATTTCTAGCTGTTTTCAGCAAATGATTTTACAGATTTGTGTATGTATTTTGTCAGTTTCAACAATATGTACAAGGTCAATATCCATCCAGTTTCACAGAATCACAGAATTGTAGGGGACCTCAAGAGATCATCAGGTCCAACCCTGCTGCCAAAGCAGGTTCCCTAGAACAGGTTGCCCAGGTAGGCGTCCAGACGGGCCTTGAATATCTCCAGAGAAGGAGACTCCACAACCTCCCTGGGCAGCCTGTTCCAGTGCTCCATCACCCTCACCGTGAAGAAGTTCTTTCGCATATTGGTGTGGAACTTCCTGTGCTCTATCTTGTGGCCATTGCCTCTTGTCCTGTCCCCACAAACCACTGAAAAGAGGTTGGCCAAATCTGTCTGTCCCCCACACTTACAATATTTGTAAACATTGATAAGATCCCCTCTCAGTCTTCTCTTCTCAAGGCTGAACAGACCCAGGTCTCTCAGCCTTTCCTCATAGGGAAGATGCTCCGGGTCCCGTATCATCTTTGTGGCCCTCTGCTGGACTCTTTCCAGGAGATCCCTGTCTTTTTTGTACCGGGGAGCCCAGAACTGGACACAGTACTCCAGCTGTGGCCTCACCAGGTCTGAGCAGTGGGGGAGGATCACTTCCCGTGACCTGCTAGCAACACTCTTCTGAATGCAGCCCAGGATACCGCTGGCCTTCTTGGCCACCAGGGCACACTGCTGGCTCATGGTCAACCTGTCGTCCACCAGGACCCACAGGTCCTTCTATTTCATATCCAGTTTATTACAGAAGCTGAAAATATATTGTTTAAATATTCTTAAAATATATTATATTATATTATATATAATTAGTATATTAATATTAATAAAATGACATTGTATTTTATTAATATGTTTAATTAATATAGTAAGATCTAATATTCCTAGTAATGGAGAACAAAAACACACAAAGGTAGACACATTTCCTAATACTGGTCTCTATCCTTCCCCATCAGTCAGCCACAGCAGCTGTGACTTCAGGCAGGAAGTCATGCCTCACCCTCCAACGTTCAAATGAGACAAGCCCAGATCCTGCAGCCTCTCGAACAGACTCTGGGCATGGTCACCTTGCCTACACACACAAGCTGCAGTGGTGTGACACTGGTCTCTCTGGGCAGGTTGTGCAACGGACACACACACTTGCATTATAACTTAAAGCTAGCCCAGGTAACGTCCAAATGAGCTGGTCTTATATGGATTGGCTGCTGCACAGTCACAGGTCTAGTTTTTCATGTCTACCTGCAGTGCTCAGACGTGAAGATGCAATGCAGTTTGTAATACTCGTGGTTTATGTTGCTGCATTGGTGGTAGAGAACCATATAAGTTGTCCTATCCTAGTGGTAGAGAACCATACAAGTTGTCCCATCCTAGTAGTGAATTACAAACTTTCTTACTCAGAGGGAATCAGTTATCCTCTGGGTTTGCATGCCAATTATTTTTTGACAGAGTTCCTTTGACCTATATCACGTCTCCTAAACATTCTTTTGACCTCATCCAGTTTTTTGTCTCTCTCTTTTTTTTTTTTTTCCAAATTCTAGTGGTATATTTTACCTATTTTTAGTTGTTTCCAAGCTAATTAAAGTCTAGCCCATTTTCAGCAGTTGCAGGTATATTCATTAAATGAGACTTTTTTAACAGCTGTCCTCCCTCTCTTGTCCTCCACAGCTCGGTGTAAAACACACTAAAATAGTTCGTTGATTCTCTAAGTGCTGAATCACTAACAGCTGTAAGCGAAAATACACTTCTGAAGACATTTCTGTCCTGTGGAGGAGGAGGAATGCTTTGAAACTCATCTCTCATGCAGTGATTCACTGATAACAACTTAGGATTTGTTTGTTCTCCCATGAAAATGGAAAGCCAAAACTTATCAAAAGTCTCATGCACAGCCAGCTGATGATGAAGACCTCCGTGAATATGAAGTACACTTGGCCATCTTTTTCCACAAGATGATCAAAAAGCATACTAATAACCCTTATTTGGACATAGTCCAACATAAATGCTATTACTCAGAAGCCAAGGACAGGAAGCTATACCTGGGTGAGCAAAATGTCAGATGTCCTACTCATGTCTGAAGACAAGGGCGAGGCTGGAACAAGGCTGAATCCTACTCGTATATAGTACTATTAATCTGCTGTTGACAGACTGAGCAAGAAAATAGAAAAAAAAAAAAAAAAAAAAAAAGAGAGAGAGAGAGAGAGCTGTTAAGAGAAGAGTAGCAGCTGAGCAGTCAAAGTGGAATGCACAGGAAACACAGCACCAGAGGTAAAGGAGAAATAAGAAGAATGGGAGAGTCTGAATGTCCCAGAAGTATGTGAGAGTGTCCTCTTTTTTCTCCCTCAGCAGTGACTGGGAAGGAGAATTGTCACTCAAAATGCAATTATTTTGGCCATAAAGACAAACATTTAAATTATCAGGTCAAGGGAAAACAGACCATGTGCCAGGTCTTCGGGCTTCTCTGCTCTGCAAAGTGGCATTCAGTGAAGAGATGCCCAGGCTACAGGAATGGGGGACCCAAAACAACAAGCTCACATGACAGGGTGGATTCACCAGCTGAAAACCTTGCCAGTGAGCTAGCATATGGTATGCCATCCTGGTGCTGCTGCAGCTAGGTACAAGCTGGTGCAAGTCTCCCTAAATTACCCTACTTTACTCCCAGTTACACAGTTATTGTGAACACGTGAGACCACTTGTCTCACCTGAGGATTACATAAAGACAGAGGTATTACAGAGACATTTCATACTGCCCCATGTACAGGAAAGTACTGCAGGTAGATGTAAAGAAAACTGAGACTACTGACGTGCCAATGGATCTGCCAGTGGGTTTGTAGCTGAGCAAGAGGTAGCACATATCAGACATGAACTGTGTTTGCTGTGCAGCAACATCTAGGATCACTACTAATGACCTGTTTCATTACATCCAAACGATGTGGCATTCAGGATAACAGAGCTTAGGTCAGAAAAGGTCAGTTTTAAGTCATATGGCACAGCTGTGAATGTAAGCTATTTAAATGGTATGCGTGCCGTGTTTAGATTAGAGATTCTGTATGCTGCTGCTCTCGTGCCTGGGTTACTTGATGCCCTGGAAGAGTGGTCTGCCGCTTGAAATTATTTTCCATCTCAAAACCATTTTAAAGTGTATCTAAATGACAAGTATGTCCCAAAAGGCAGTGTCAGTTTCCTGACACTGTTGCTCGAGATGTTGCTAGCTTACCGGCTTACTGTAAACCATTACCTGACTGATGCTCATTTAAAGTATATCACAGAGACAGAGCCTTGGACTGGTGCAGCAAAATGCAGGCATAATTTATGGAGAAGAAAACCAGGTAATTTTTAAATATGTTGTAATTTATTACATCCCTTTTCTGAATGAAAACTTTTCTTTTAGGGATGGGACCACTTTGGAGTACCACAGAAAGAGAAAATGTTATTCTAAAACTCTGAAGTGCATGTTATTAAAAATATATCCATGGAAACATGAGATTTGAAGTAATTTACACTTCCAGAATTTAAAAAGGAAAGCAACATACATTATTTAGAGCAGTCAATGAGCCTAAGAGATGAATTATGGCTATATCAACTACCAGTCACAGCCTCAGCAGCTCAGTGCCGCATAGCTCACTATACATCAACAGTGAAAGTTGTTTGACAACACTGCACAGAAGAGCAATGGTGATAAGGAGACAACTGTACAAAAACTACTGACACTACTACTAAAATAGCTCCAGGTCCACTGCAGCTGGCAGCGCATGGGCATATTTAACAAAGATCACCTGCTTTTCAGAGCACTTTGCTGGGATAAAAAAGCTCTCTTCCCTGTAGTTTGCAGGGGTAATAGACACATTTCTTATCTAACGCTTAAATCTAGGCAAACAGATGTAGCACAACAAACCCTCTGAGGGCAAATTTGAGCTGATGGCCCAAATACACATTACTTCTTGCACTATTAAAATGGTCCCCATTAAAATAAAGGAAGATTGAGAACAAAACATACCCACAGACACAGGCACACAAAATACTGCACAGCTATTCTTGGTAAAAATATAAACAGACCGTCCAGAGTCACAAAAGAGATGTGCCGTGGTTATTTTGTCTAATGAAACTTATTTACAATATTGCTGTGAGCAGGATGTTTTTACAGTCAGGTTATGGCTTGCTCTGCGCTGGACAGAGGTGAGACGAAAGTAAAAAAGGCCCAGCCCAGCCCTGCAGAATGGCTGGGACAGGCTGGAGATCATGTTTCCTGCTCCCATTTCAAGTGGATCTGAGCAGCTTTACTTACTACTCTGCTCTGGTTTATTGCCTATTACATATGTTATCTTCCTTTGTTTTAAAGCACAATAAAAGAAAGTAGTCTTATGCTTGGTAAAGAGCATCATTACATTTACAAAGCACATGTGCCTTATGAAATACTACCTGATCCGGTTAAACAAAATCTCAAGATCATTTGGTGAGATCCTACCGCATGAAGCTTTACACTATGCATTAAAATTAACTATGTCTTTCCCTCACAACTCATCTCTAATTCTGACACATCCACTGCTGACACAGAAGTAAGTGTCTGTGGAAGCTGGCCACTATGCTTCTGCAAAGCTCTGTGCCCCAGCATAACTGGACACGAACTCATTCTAAATTTACCCGTGGATGTTTGTGGTGAGTGGCATGGTATTCCAGCTGTCCTAAAATAGCACAGTGGTGATGAATACAGATCTGCTTTCTAAGTTTCTCATCACTTAATTGACTCCAACGAGTTTTTTTCACTGTCTTACACTTAGTTTTTATTATTGTTGTTATTATTTTATTTTTTTTTAGTACATAAACTTCCTGTTCAGAGGACTCATGAATGAAGAAATATTTATGCTAGAATGGGATCATACCTACTTCTCTGAAGCTAAAGTGGACCATTGGCATCTTGGTTTATCTATACTACTAAGTGACTTAAAGACTTCAGAGTTTATTGCTCCATCCATCATACACACACACATTCATCCGCTGCTCATCAGGTTTCAGATCCATGCTTTAAGTGATGCAGCCCTTTTCCAGAGCAGCCACATCACCATGCTTCTTGTGTAGCTGGTATCCTACAAACACCTCCCTCATGAAGCACACCATGTTTGCATGGGATTTCCCCATTCTTCCCGCAACATACACTGAAAGCAGAACTAGCACATTAGGAAACATGCTGCCACAAGCATGATGCTATATTTACCCAGCCTGGGCTCTGGACCTCAGCTGGGCATGCCTCTCAGTCATAGGTAAGATTGCAAGAAATCTGTATCCTCAGCTATTTCTAATTTTTTACATTTTCCTTTGCACAGTGATTGTCTGCTAAAAACTTTTACCGTTCTAAAATGTGAACACCGGAGAGGTTAGCAGATGACTGACTCTAAAAGCTAACAGCTAAAGACAGTATCTTGGTGGTCAGACTTGAGGGCTCTTTTCCTGAATTCAGAGCCACATGAGAGAGCATGAGCTTACAGAGGGTTTCAGTGAAGCAGGAGTTTATGGGAACACAGATCCATTGGACAGATATTAAGGGAAGATGTCCTAATCATTTCTTGTGTAGCTGGTATCCTACAACCACCCCCTTTGTTAGGACCCAATTCAACAGTTCTGAGTAAAGCAGAAGAGCTATCCATTTTAGCATTGAGCATTTTTGTTTTGATTTTCTTTTTTCACTTACACTAAAATGGACCCTTAAAAGTCAGTCAACTACAGGTGTCAAAGCTTCAGCTAAAAAAAAAAAAAATCTTTCAAATTATATAAACTATACTATTAAACAAAGGTCTCTTTCCCCATTACTACCAGAATACTAAAGAGAAGCCAGAGATATTTATAAAAAACTAGTCCAATCTTAGAAACCTGCTGTTTTTAGTGGGAATGCACAGCTGTAAACAAAAGCAAAATTCAGCCTCCTACTTCCTACCTGTGCCTGGCCGTTCAGAAGATACTGGCTTCCTTGGCAACAGGGCAAAAAACTTTCAAGTATGGAGTGGAAATTTCTGGGCAGGATTTTAGTTATATTTACATCATCTTGACAGTTTGGCACAGGACCACACTACTGAGAGATTTATAAGATGAAAGAATTTACACTGCAAGTCAGATAATCCCTAGAAGAGATTTGCTCTGTATATAACTATATTCCAAATCATATTTTAAAATTATAAAACAATTTTGAAGCAATGCGAGGAGACGTGGAACAATTCAAAGCTAAGCTGCCACTCCTATCCTCAACTTCCTCTGTTGTACCAGCAGATTGCCACACACACATACACTGACCTGCAAATACCAGAGCCTGGCACTACAAAAGAAGCACAGTTTTACTAAGTAAAAGAGTAAAAGAGACTTGGTTTGCACACCTGCCACATAGATCTGCATCGTTTGGATTTACAGTTATATGAATGCATTTCCAAAGGGGATAATACTTTGTGTGCCAAACGTTTGCATGGAATGACATACTATGATTAAATATCAGACTGCAGAAAAAGGGTTTATAATGGAAATACTGACAGTATACCGATTAGAAGTGCTGGTATGCCACATGTCCTCCCAGAGCAGGACAGTTCAGTTATATCTCTCTGAAAAACAAGACCTACAGTGACAGAAGCTTAGCAGTAGTATTAGCCTCTGGTATGCTGATGGTCAAACGCAAGAATCAAACTACAACAACCAAAGTACGGTTCTGCAGGCCAAAAAATGCCGGCTGTTGATGATCCAAACCTCTGACAAAATTTCCCTGTTTTCTGAAGCACTGTAGCATGAATGGGCACAACACTGTGCTCACTTATCTCCGTAGGTACTGCTCCCAGCGTCCCACAGCCCCATGGAGCTGAACCAGTACCATGACCGTGTGGCTTCCCATTAATCACGAGCGGTGCTGCTGCCAAGCCGGGCGGCTTGAAGGGGCATGAGGTTAACAGGCACAGCAGGGAAAGCAGAGATGGGCACTAAATTTTCAGTAGTATCCTCAAAAGTGCAGGAAAACTTGCGTATCTTTAAATAAGTGAGAAGACAAGAATTATTTTAACGGGAAATTGAGACATCTTCACAGCCTGTTCTCACTTGGCACTCTCTGGGCATTCCCAAACACTAATGACTAACGGTTAGGGTGACTTGCTTTGCATATGTGGGAACTGGGTTAAAAAAAAAAAAAAAAAAAGGCACAAAAAAAGCTCATTATAAACTCAGTGACAAGTAGAATGACCAATCTGGACCATCCTGCTTTGAATGGCGCACTGACAAGGAGTGATGGAGGGTGTCTACCTCTTTTGTACCTGTACTCACCTCTACATTATTCTTGGTGCTTGCTTTGGAGCTTAGGAACGTTTGAAGCCCATAGTTCCTTTTACTGTGTGAATGCAACTTTCACTTTATGAATGACATTATGGCCATAAAATAATCAAAAGCAATTTAAAAAAAAAAAAAAAAGAAATGCCCAGTTATAACAACATTGTGTTTATATTTGTTTAGCGTCTTGTTTGCTCACATTGGTTCTGTCAAAAGTAGGAGCCTACACTAAAAACTTACCAGGTAAGGGATACAGTTGCAAGGAAATTCTGAATATCACCTGAATTTTGTTCCTTTGAATGGCAGGCAGTCTCAATAAAGTCTAATACAACTTGAAATGGTAATGCATGTTTCCTGTTGAACTGTAGGTACCATAAAGTGGATTAAAGCCTTAATACTGTAAAGATACTCTTCACGCAGGTCACCTTTTGCCCTGAAAATACACCCACTTCTACAGCAGAGCCCAAGATACACTTAGGGAAAAAGCAGTGCTGCTCAGCAGGAATTTGACAGATGTGTGGGGTTTGGTGGTGGCAGAGTTTTGTGTTTTGTTTTGTTTTCTTTTCTTTTCTTTTGTGGTGTTTTTTTTTTGGTCTTTGATAAGCCTCCTATTCCCGACAGGGACCGAGAGCCGAGGGAGGGCTGTTTCAGAGGCATCCCGGGAAGAGCGGCGGCGGAACCTGCGCGGGGCGGCGCGCACCTTCCCGGGGCGCACGGCGACACGGGGCGAGCGGGAGCGCGCACGGGGGCGAGCGGGGACCCGGGGCTTCCCCGGGGGGGCTTCCCCGCTCCGACACCGGCAGCGGGATGCCGGCAGCGCCCCGATGGGGAGGTCAGCGTGCCGGGGTGCCGGCGGCGCCCTTACCTTCGCCGTGCAGCGCCCAGGGCAGATGCGCGAAGTCCCACTCGTATCCGCAGGCGCTGTCCTCAAAGGCGCACGACCCGGGCGAAAGCAGGGCGGCCCCCGCCAGCCGCAGAGCTGCAAAGGGACAAAGCCAGCCCCGGTCACGGCACGGCCGGCTCGGGGGTTGGGGGGGCTCGGGCTCCGCTCCCCCCCCACCCCGTGGGCAGCGCCCCCCAGACCCCTGCCCGGCCGCCGCTTACCGTGCGCGGCGAGGAGGCAGAGCCGCAGCATCTTCGGCGCCGGGGGAGCCGGGGCTGGCGGCGGCGGCGGGGCGGGAGCGCGGCGGGGCGGGGAACGAGCGGGGCGGCGGCGGGACCCAGCCCCGGATCGGGGCGGGGGGTCTCGGGTCGTGTCGGGGATGGGGGCGCCGCAGCCCCCGGGGGCGACCCGCTGGGTGGGAGCAAGGTCCGGGGGGCGGGGGGGGGTGGTCCCGGTTTTCGGGCACCGCGAGCGGAGCCCGGCTGTGCCTCGCTTTCCTCCCCCGCCGGGTATTTATGCTGCTCGGCGAGGTGCCCCCTCGCACCCGTCTGCGGAGGACAAAGCGGCTCCCACCCCCTGTGCCGCCCCGGCCCGCCCTGCCCCTCTGCTGCCCCGCAGGGCTGGCCGCCCCTTCTGGTACCCCGCTGCTCTGGGACCTCCGCCTCTGGGCTGTCCCCGTCGGGGAAAAGTTTCCTCCTCGCCGCCACCCCGAATTTCCCCTCTCTGGCGTGCGCCCCGCGGCTCTCACCTGCACCCGGGCACGCACCGCTGGGCACGGGAACGGCGCAGGGCACACACACACACGGGGCTTTTCTTCAGCCCTCGTGGAAAATGTGCTGTCTGCACTGCAGCCTGCACAGGCTGCTTCAGTTACGTGGCTTTTACTTTTCTTATTGTTGGCAAATTCCGGCGTGCAACACCAGTTTTAAAAGGCTCCTAGCAAAGGCACATGAACCCGGTAAAAATATCTCTTGCAACCGGTGATCCCTAAATGCATCCCTAAATAACTGTCGTGTAGCCTCTAATAAACTTGTCATAAAACCATTCCTGAATCCCATACGGTATCTAGAACCTTTCCCCTTAAATTGACAGGGGCACTACCTCCCCGTAACCGTGCTAACAGCCTCTGTGGTGATATCTTGCACAATGGCTCCAGCCCTCACACAGTTCATGCCTGGTCTGAGAAGGGTTTTGGCTGACTGACTTTTTTGTTATTATTATTTGTAATATCAGATTACCCACATACGTAGTCTACCTCTTGAATAATCCCTCTCAAATGTGTTCTGTTTTAAAGGCATGCTTCTGTACCCAGAATTGTGCTCTCATGGGTAGGACATGCCTGCTTGCTTTGGGGAATGGCAGAGAAAGGTTCATGGCCCATTTCATAACAAACATAATGATACTCCATATTTTTTGTGCATGCAAGAAGCAGGTATCTAATTTTCAGTCCTTCCATTGTAAGAGAACTGGAGCAGCACCTTGGGGATAACCATTCACAGTTTAATTTTGATTTTGCTGGGTATTAATTAGTGCGATCCCTTCAGTTTCCCACAGACAATTTAATAGTGCCTGCATCCCTCATTCATTTGTTCACACAGTGGCGCTCTCAGGTTTTTTTTGCTCAACTAGCTGGGTTACACAGCATTTCCTGCACAATTCACCTTCCAAAAACTCTGTCCCCTTCCCTTTCCTGTAGGGGCCAGGACGGTGGCAGTGCCCTGGGTTCCTCTGCTGTGACATCTACCTGTACGCTTTGCGGTATTCACAGTATTTCTGTAACACAGCATTCACAGTTGTTTGTTTAGCTTTGCCTAGAAGCCAAAGATATAAACTTTCTCCATCCCTTCAATCATGTTCCTCTGCCAGACAGAGGCCATGTGTGTGCAGACCTGAGCACCCACAATAAAATCAGGAAGTTGTGATTTCCAGTGAAACACTTCCCACCTGAGCAGCAACCCACTCACAACGTGTGGAAGTGGTGTGTCCAGAAACAGACTATGAATGCCCACACAAACATGTTCTCTGCTCCTCCCAGGGACACATGCCAGGCCTCCCTGGAAACACTGTGAAATGAAAATCGGTGTCAAAAATATCTGGCACAGGATATTCTTCCAGAATTCTTCTGGCACACATTCTTCCAGAATGCTTCATCTCAGGTAGCAGAAAAACCTTCCCACTTTGAAATTCACTCAATTCATGTGGGTCTTTAACAAAACCATTGGTCTTGACCAGAACAGGTAATCTTTTTTTTTTTTAATATACATATCTTGTTATTTT